>NW_015626394.1:209695-232716 GCF_001515625.1 Sinocyclocheilus rhinocerous
AAACGAGGATTTGTAAAGAAGAATGTCGGAGGATTTCGATATAAGCCAAGAGGAGACTGGTTTTCCTTTGCTAAAGTAAGGAAACTTTGCTTCCTTTGATCCTGTTAACAAACGCTGGTTTTCACGAGACTCACCGGCGCATGCGCAGCACTGACCTCATATGTCATCAGCCCGGAGCTGCTGCCGTGTGCAATTGTTGGCGCAAGCTACATTAAAGTGATTATTACGTTTTGAATATGGATATTTTTCTTACAAAACGCATTGATTCGCTACAGAAGGCCTATGTCCACCCCCCGGAGCCGTGTGAGACACTTTTTTTAATGGATGGGCGCTTTTTATTTAACTTCTTTTGGACTGATGCATGCAACATCCACTGAGTTGCATTAAACAGCTTGAAAGATCAAAGAAAATTTTTAATATAACTCCGACTGTATTCATCTGAAAGAAGAAAGTCATATACACCTAGGATGACTTGAGGGCGAGTAATTTGTGGGCTAATTTTCATTTTTGGGTGAACTAACCCTTTAAGTACTAAAATTACTAAAACTGAAAAATAAAATAACTAAATATTTAGAAAATGTTAAATGAACTGTTTCTGTTAACTGTTTCAATTAAACATTTCTGAAGCTATATTTCTAACTTTCTTTTAAGTACTAAAGTGATTAAAACAAAAAAAAAAATTTATAAAAATAACTACATCTTAAAGAAAAATAATAAAAACCTGTACAACTAATAAAACTGACAAAAACACAAAATTAATAAACTAACATTTTAATGGAATTGGAAAATATACAAAAATAAATCCAACTAAATCTTAACAATTTCTCAAAATTTGTTTTTTTTAATATAAAATATTGATACTTAAATAAGACAGGGATGTACCTCTACGGATCTTGAAAGAAGAGCTTTCAGATGCGCCCGTATGGTTCTCATCATGGCAGAGAAGAGTATCCGATGCTCTTTTGGGTCTCCATCTGAAACAAATAAACATATATGGTATAAAACCCTCTAGATCATAGTGAAATCTCCTGCTCTAGACCACAGGCACAAACCACCATACCATGGTTCAGATTCTCACCTGTTGTGTCCTGTGAAGTCTCTCCCTGCGGTGGGAGTTTGACATTGGGCTCTGAAACCAGGCGTCTCGGACACCTTATTGGGTGTCCTGTTCCCCTGAACAGGGCAGATTTTTATCGGTTGTTCATTCATTTTAAAACTGATCAGTCCACGTGTGGCTCCTTTGGGAATGTTATCCGAGCAGGTGCGTGTGACGCGGCCTGGTGTGCGTGAGTCCGGTGAAAGATCCCGCCGGTCACCGCTGAGAGACGGCCTGACGGGTCTGCAAGAGAGAAATGGACACAAATACAAATAAAATGTGCCATTATTCAACTGTTAATGATGTTTTGCTCTCTAAAGGTCCTTGCACACCGAGTCCGAAATTTCGTATGCGTTTTTTTGTTTTTCCGTATTTGTCATCCTTTCCAATTAAAATGCTTGCTATGGATGCGAAAACGCAGACCTGCGAATCGAACCTGATCTTAATTTTTTTTATGACGGACGAAAGTTTCGAAGGCAGTGTGTAAACGTGATTGACACAACGTGAGGTTGTATTTATTTTTTAACGTGCGAAAATTTCGGACTTAGTGTGCAAAGACCTTAAACGTGGCTCAGATCCTTGTTTCGATAAAAATAATAAAAATAAATAATAAAAAAATAAATACATCACAGGTCAAAGGTTTGGAATAATTATTGTTTTTGTTGATGTTTTTGATTTGTTACTGTCTCTTTTGCCTACCAAGGCTGCATTTATTTAATCAAAAATACAGTAAAAACAATAATATTGTGAAATATTATTACAATTTAAAATAAATGTTTTCTAACAGAATATATTTTAAACTGTAATATATTCCTTTGATGCAAATCTGAATTTTCAGCATCATAACTCCAGCTTTCAGTGTCACATGATCCACATGATTGATTTTTTTAATCAATTTATTTATTTATTTGTGTGGAAACACTTCCACTCAAAAGTTTTAAGTAAAAAAAAAAATAAAAAAAATAATAATAATTAAAAGTGAAAGTAAAGATATTTATGATGTTACAAAAGATTTATATTTCAAATAAATTCTGTTTTTTGTTTTTTTTCTATTCATCAAAGAATTCTGAAAAAAAACTGTATTATAGTTTTCACAAAAATATTAAGCTGCAAAAACTGCTTTCAACATTGATAATAAGAGCCCTGATTAATAATTTAGCACCAATAATAACTGAGCCAGCATATTAAAATGATTCCTGAACAATCATGTGACACTGAATACTGGAGTAATGATGCTGAAAATTCAGCTTTGAATCACAGGAATAAATTACATTTAAAAATATATTACAATCGAAAACAGTTATTTGAAATGGTAATAATATTTCACAATATTACCATTTTTACTGCATTTTTAATTAAATAAATGCAGCCTTGGAGAGCATAGACATAGAATTATGAAAAATTATAATTACTAGTGTAACAGTGAATCTAGTCTTAACACACACACCTTGCAAAGTGAATAAACAGCTCCATCTAGTGACACTTTCCAAACTTTCAAAGCATCCAAAGCATGGTATACTGAAGTCTTACCTCACCGTTTCACTCCTCTGAGTGTCTTTTGGCAGCACATTTCCATTAGAACTGCTTTTATGAGGCGTTCTTCCATTAAGAGTGACTGAACCCCACTGCCTCTGTGAGACAAGAACTATTTGAACTAAAAGAGTTGCTTTACATAAAAAGACTGAAATTAGACTGTAAATGGACAACACATTTTTATTGGCCGATTATGTGGACATTAGTGCAGATGAAGGCATTATTACCTTGTGTGAGTTGCTGTCCTGCAGTCGAGACAGTGGAGACTGCATGTCAAGACATGAATCTGACGGCTGCTTCTTTTTGGGGATTCTGAACGGGACTGCCATCTACAGCAAATACAATAACTGTTAGAATATTCAAATTATAACGTATTTGTTAATCATTTCACTTTTGCACCATGATAAATCAGCTTAATACACTGCAGCAAACAGTGTGCATTTTTGGGAATTTGTGTAAACATTTTATACAAACTTGTTATAAGAGCAAGTAAAGAACAGTTAAGGAATAACTGGAAGGATTTAAGGAAAAACCAAACATGAATACATCAGAATGTTCTCAAAATGTAAATGTCTAGGAAGCACACAATGAACTGTATTTACAACATTTCTTTCGAATTCATTTTACCTAAATAAATAAATGAACAGAATATCCCACTAAAATTCGGAAATAATAACTTTTACTGTTACCTGCAAAACATACACGTATTCGAGATGCAAAATAAATATATGAAGAGTCTTGTTTTCTGAGGAACTGATCAAAATAAAGTGAGTTTATGCTTAAAACAACAACAAATGTCAAAAATTAAATTAAAAAATAAATTATATATATATATATATATATATATATATTAAAATGTAGTGTAATATTGTCATAATCTTTCGTAACATTATAAATGTCTTTGTCACTTTTATTGCTAAATAAAAGTATTAATAAAAAAAAACATCTGACAGAACCTAAACTTTTGAACAGTGGTGTATAGTTATAATAAATATTTATTTGCTTTATCTGCTATCTTGGATTTTTGGGATGATTTATACCGCTTTACATAGGCAGCAACTACAAGTGATATAAATAGTGCCTGAAAAAAAGATTTCAGTAGTTTCTGCCTTGAATGAAGAATGTTGGAAGACAATGAAGTCGCCAAGAACTTGGTGTATGACGCCTGCGCAGGCAGCTCTTTAGGTTTCGGAACAGAGCCATAGACTTCAAATGTTGCATCCGTTGTACACACAAAAAACCAACCATTCTAAACCGAATCGTTTCTAAATGTATCATCTGAGTGGGCAGAACTGCTCTGGGCACAGTGTTAATTTCTTCAAGCTTTTTAAGCGTAACGAAAGCTCTGAGATTGATTTGTTAAGGTCACAGATGTAATCACATGAAACCATTGGTAATTAAATTTGGTGAAGTCTGATTTAAATCACATGGTCTGTGTTCTGTAGGTAGGGACAGCACGCTACATGGCCCCTGAAGTTCTGGAGTCCAGGGTAAATCTAGAGGACTTAGAGTCCTTTAAACAGATTGATATCTACTCCATGGCCCTGGTGCTGTGGGAAATGGTCTCTAGGTGTGACGTCATAGGAGGCAAGTAAAGCTCTCGATGGATATTTGCTTAAAAGGCACTTACTGTAAAAGCATACTGTAATATTTCAAGTATATCTGTTTTCTTTTTTTAACAGAGGTAAAGAGTTATGAACCCCCATTTAGCTCAAAGGTGTGTGAACAACCTTGTATAGACAGCATGAGAGATCTGGTGTTAAGAGACAGAGGACGACCAGATATTCCAGCGAGCTGGACAGCACATCCAGTGGGTACAATTACAGTCATAAACCACAAAAACATAGGGGTATATATATATATATATATATATATATTATATATATAAATTTAAGATTTCAATATATATGTATATCATAAAAACAAAACTTAAATAATATTAAATATATTAAATGTTCAAAATATCGATTTTCTCAGTAGATTTGATGTATACCAGTGTTTTTTTATTTTTTTGTCCTATGAAAGTTCAGTTATATATATATATTTTTCCAAACATGAGCACGCACACCCACATATATATATATATATATATATATTCACACTGGCATGCTGAAATGATATTCCCAAGCTTCTTAGAAGGTGTTACTGACATTTCTGCTCATAACTTCCCATTTTTTCCTGGTCTTTTAGGGCATGCAGCTCGTGTGTGCGACTATAACAGAGTGCTGGGATCACGACCCAGAGGCTCGTCTGACAGCACACTGCGTGGTGGAACGCTTCAATACTCTGGCACAGGAAGAGCTGGAGAACTCCATCTGCACCCACACACCCATATTGCCATCTACAGAGGACCAAAGCCCATCCCTTCCCTCCCTTCCTCCCTGCACGGACCACAGCACTGGCATCCATCCGCATTTTACATCTGACACGCAGATCTCTGTTTCCTCCAGGCAACCGAGTCAAATGTGACCTGCCTGGAAAAATCAGAGGACTTCTTGTAATCCATATTGATTCATTATGTGGAGCTGGTCTCCGTTTTTCTTTAAACGCTAATCTAAACCAACGGACAAAAGAGGGTTTCTGTTCTAACATATCCTCGTTTACTTGTATAATGTTGTAAAGGATGTTGTCAAGGATGAAAAGGCTGCTTTGTGCCATAAAGAAAAAAAAGAAAGAAAAAAAACAAAAAGCTAATGCAGGTGGAGAGAAGTTAAGGGTACGTGGCAGAAAGCTGCAGAGAGCACCATTATTACTAAAATGTTTTCCCAAAAATGTTTACCACACAATTTTCTGATTTACAATTTTCCATTGCCCTTTCTGACTCACTCACTCATGAAATCCACGTGATCTTCCCATAAACTCATTTTGGGGGGACTTCAATTTGATTAACCACAGAACTGCAGACTATACACCAGCAATACAACTGCTGTTTTTAGACATAAAAAAGACCAGTTTCATTTCATTACTCACACACAGGGTTGTAATTCCTTTTAACTAATTTTATAATAACTTCAAAATGTGATTTGTGCCTGGCATTCCTTTTGCTCCGGATGAGTTGCTTTGCACTGACCCTTTTTTAACCACTGACCGGATTACTTTAATTAAATGACAACTACATGAAGGCTTTTTATCTGGGATTATCAATGTCCTGCTTCAGAAGTTCCTGTTCTATCTAGACTTATTGATTATAATCAATTAGCTTATCCTAATTAAAAGGAAAAAAAAAGCAACTTTTAAAAGATTCCTTAGACTCACTTCTGACGGTAAACAGGATTCAATAAGCTAAAGATCTGTTACGTCAGTGAGCTTGGGTCTCAGACAAATAGAAAAGCATGACACTGACTTGTCTAATTTCTAAAGAGCCTGCATTTATGCTCCATTTTTTAAGCAATCTGAGGTTCACCCGAATTCTACAGAGCTACTTTGAGGGACAGGGAAAATTCATACCAGATTGCACACTGGAAAAAGAACTGATGGAGATAAATACTTTCTGTGCAAATGTCAACATGAACATATGGCAACCTGTTATGCTTTTTCCATTACTGGAGATGAAGCAAACAAAAGTGTAATTTTGCTCATTCCTAGTGTGAACTGGCTTCACAGCTATACAGGTATCACTATATAAAATATATATGCATAATGTGTCCACTGACTTTTTTTTACACAAAGTAGTGTACATTTTACACTACTGCTCAAAAGTTTAGGGTCAGTAAGACTTTTAAATATTTTAAAGAGGGCTCTTACGCTCACCTGCATTTATTTGATCAAAAATACAGTAATATTGTGAAATATGACTACAATTCAAAATAATTGTTTTCTGTTTTAGTATATTTTAAAATATAATTTATTCCAGTGATGGCAAAGTTGGATTTTCAGCATCAATACTCAAAATCTTCAGTGTCACATGATCCTTCAGAACAGTTTCCTTGCTGAATATAAGTATAAAAGTAATTTCTTATTAAAAACCCTTACTGACCCCAAACGTTTGAACATAAAAAAAAAATGTAGTTAAGGTGCAGTATGTTTTTCAGCATTTCTAATCACTGTTTTGTATTGAAACCTTTTTCTGCCTCAGAAAAAAATATATAAAACTGGTAATTGTGAGAAAGTTTAAAATTTGAAGTAAAGTCATGCCGAGTCAAACTTTGAGATATGAAGATGCAATCATAAGAAATAAAGTTGCATTGTAAAGTATAAAACCACAACTGTGATAAAGTGAAATTGTGAAATATATAGTCACAAGATAAATAATGCAAATGGGAGATATAAAGACACCTTTATGTGAAATACAATTGCAAAAAATAAAGTCACGGTTACCTTTAAGGCAGATTACACGATTAAGGCAGAAAAGGGCTTCTTTAGTTTTGCCTTTCCTAGATTATTTTAAATGGTCCTTCAATGTGACATCAATGTTCATGACATACAAAACATTCCATGTCTTAATATTAGATCATAAAGCTACATGCACAATGCAAAATTTTTTTGCAAAATGCCATTTAGCATGTCACACTGCAGAACATTTCAACTAGCCATGGAACTTCCTTCATACAGTATGCCAGTTACTGTGAAATATTTGCATCTCTTCTTGATACCACACAGACAGAGTCATCAAGTCAAATGAAAAAGTTCACTAATAGCTGACATCCTCCAATATATTAACAATTTTATTTTTTCAATCATACTTTCTGAGGCTACAGGGAGTGTATTTAAAACATCAGTGCAGTTGATGGCTCAGCAGAATGACTTGAGTGGAGAGCACAGCTGATGTACCAAACGCTTCGTGGGAATTCTGTATTTTGCTGACAGGAAAATGTAAGAAGATATGTACAAAGGCTGTGGCTTCAGTCTTACTCGGTTTTGATGAGGAAGCTGACCGTAGTGAGGAGGAACAGGAGGAAGACTAACACAAATAAGGCACCACAAGTTTCTCAGCGCAACCAATGCCAGGGCTGAAGCAGAGATTATATGAGATGCAACACTTCAGCCAGCACCACTCCAACTGTTCCCCGCTGACATTTAAACACAAAATCTTAAAGAACTTTGAAACCTCAAATTTGACCAACAAAAAAAAAAACTCTTACTAACATGACCAGCTAACTAAAACCTGAACCTTTAGCAAGGAACAGGTGCTGTTAACACATCTGATTGCACTTAAAGGAACAGTTTGCCCAAAAATGAAAATTCTGCCATCTTTTACTCACCCTCATGTCATTCCAAAACCCTTATTATTTTCCGTGAAATACAAAAGGAGATGTCAGGCAGAATGTCCAAGCTGCTCTTTTCCATGCAAGCTAAGTGAATTGTGACTTATACCTCAGAACTCCATAAAACACCATAAAAGTGTTTATATATCTATAAAACTTGTATACAACAGTCTTCTGAAAAACCAGCCTAACCTAGTTCGGTGGTCTTCCAGTCAGACAAACTAAGATCACTAAACCAACTGGTTTTAGGTGGGGGGGGGTTTTCAGCAGGTCTGAAAAAAAGACTGAAATCTAAGCTGATTTTGATCTAGGCATCTAAATGTGCCACTACTGAACTCAAAGCCAAATATCAGTTATTAGCTTAAATTTCAGTCTGTTATTCAGACTGAAATTTCAAAACATTGCATGACTTTAGAAGACTTGTAATGTAGCTCACAAGTTATATGGACTACATAGAACAACATGAGGGTGAGTCAACTAAAATTGTCATTTTTGGGTAATTTACCCCTGTAAAAATCAACGTTATCAATGCCAATCGAGGTAGAATCAAAGTGGAACGTAGCAGTCCGAAGTCATGAAATTAAACTGCATAACTTTGACCGATCAGAACTTTTGACAGATCTTACTGTATCTCCAATAATACTGTCTAATCGGGTTGCATTTACACATATTACTGTGCACATAGAGAAGATTATAAAGCTAGCTCTTTTCTAGGTTTAAACTGTTAAAGTGCTCAACATAAGCATTAAAAGGATAGTTCACCCAAAAATGAAAATTCAGTTACATTTATTCACCCTTATGTCATTATAAACCTGTATATCCTACTGTGTGGACCCCATTGACTTTCATTGTAAGAACAAAAAAACATATATTTAAAAAATATCTTTGTGTTCCACAGAAGAAAGTAATTCCTATAGATTTTAAATGGCATGAGGGTGAGGACAGAATTTTGGGGGGGTTGAATATCCCTTTAAAATCTCTCTGCAACTAAAGCCAATGTAATTGTTCACTGAACATCAAGCAGAAACAGAAGAGCAGGCCTCAACCCAAACACTTCCATCTGGCCCAGATTTTGTGTATAGCGCCTGCCAGCTTCATTTACCAGTGCGAGAACGAGAAAAAGACAGCATAATACGAAAGCCAAGCCAACGCTTTCTCTCTCATCAGGACTCCAGCTGCGTCTTGCTAAGCAATAACAACTTGCATCTCACCAGTTATCAACGCAGCTAGCTGTCTGTCCTTTTGAACCCCACCTTCTTGAATGAGCTCCCCTAATCCTGCATTTCATTTGATACCATATAAATCATGATAAGTCAGTACGATTTTAAAAGAATCAGAAAACTTTGACCGTACCGTGGTCAACACCACAGTATGGTTAGATTAAGAAGTTCACCTCAAACACAATCCCACGTTAAGAACTGTCACACTGTACTCAGCCCTCGTTACATACGACACTCGTTAAGGCAACATCAACAAACAATATCTGTGTGCAGATTGAATAAATCATTCACTGTGTAGTTCTACAAAAATCTTACCACCGAGGGATGCAAAATATGAACATCAGAGTGCAAACCCGCAAGTCCACAAAGCGTGTTACAAACACTCAAACTGAAGATATGTTTCAGGAATCATACAAAGGAGAGTGTATGTCTTCATCAGTGAGAGAGGGAACACCGGAGCAGAGGTTTACTGCAGCGGGATGCTGTACAATGCCTGGACTCAGGTCTTAAAAGGTCAGAGGTTATGGGTTTTCTGGAGGGGAGACTGGGAAAGAGCTATGGGCCGCCGTTTTCCACAGTGGTTGGTAATACACCCAGCCTTCACCCTAGAAAAAGACAAAAAAAATTAGAGAACTTAAAAAATATAATACCAAAGATTATCCAATTAAGTGGGCCAAACCAGAAGTTAGCATTACCATAATCCCCTCGATAAAAAGGCAATAGGATTTTTACATATGCTTTTGAATTACTGCAGAAGATAAGTGAGAAGATCTGTGACCAACAAGAGTTTTGATTCTCATACGTTGTGTTTGGCAAGATGGTCTCTACAAATACTACTGTTTTGAAGCCTAAATATAATTGGCAGAAGTAAAAAGCTAAAGGTAGGCTTTAAACAAACTACACCACGGTCAGATGACTTCAACTTCACCATGACTAAGCTTCTGACAACTCTTTCAATCTTTATTTAAAATCTACAAGTTGGAAAAGTTGAGTTAGAATAGTTTGCAAGAGCGTGATAAACACAAAGCAGACTACAGAGAGTAGATGAGTTCTCCTGATCAGAGTGGTGACATTTAATGATCCTGACAACCTCTGTAGTCACTTTTAAGCAAACTGCCTGTTTCAAGACACATAATAACTTTTTAAAAAATCACTGATGTGTTTTATGTTGTAGAATAAAGTGTGAAAATATTTCAAGCTTCCATTAACCACAGACCTTATTTCAGGCATTTAACCAAAAATCCATTCAAAAAACCCACTGACTACAGGACAATGGAAACGAAAGTGCTTGTTTCTGAGTTTTAAGACTCCTTCCTGCAGCTCTCCACTCAAGCTTCACCTTAACACTCAGCATTTGAAGTTAATGTCACCTGTTACCCATTTCCAAGTGAAACAGTGCATTCACTGAGACAAAATGAACCATGGAACTTCATTTTAATAGTGCAAAATGGGGGTGTGGGAGTGGGAGGTGTTGAAAAGTACAAGAATCTGTCACATTTCAAGGACAAAAATTAATTTTATTTATAAAAACATTAGCTGGAAAAAAACTACAAAAAGAAGAAAAAAAGCAATCCTTAACCAGAGGTTATCTACAATAACAGTACATCCACAGTATCTTCTACTATATATACAGTGGGTACAGAAAGTATTCAGACCCCCTTAAATTTTTCACTCTTTGTTATATTGCAGCCATTTGCTAAAATCATTTAAGTTAATTTTTTTTCCTCATTAATGTACACACAGCACCCCAGTGCTTCTACTAAATACTGAGCAAAGGGTCTGAATAGTTAGGACCATGTGATATTTCAGTTTTTCTTTTTTTAATAAATCTGCAAAAATGTCAACAATTCTGTGTTTTTCTGTCAATATGGGGTGCTGTGTGTACATTAATGAGGAAAAAAAATTAACTTAAATGATTTTAGCAAATGGCTGCAATATAACAAAGAGTGAAAAATTTAAGGGGGTCTGAATACTTTCCGTACCCACTGTATATATATATATATACACATAAATATAAATTAGTATATGATAAAAAAAAATAAGATGCAGATGTGTTCTTACTTTGCGCTCAAAGTATTTGGTCCTCCATGCTGTCTGTGTCTCTGCGCGATGCCTCTCCTCTTTCCTCTGCCTTTCCTCCAGGAAACGCTTCTGTTCCGTGGCTTTATCCATATCCCTTTCCTTCAGAGACTCCGTCACACGCTGCCACAGTCGCCTGCAGGGAGAGGAGTCACATGTTAAAGATGGAGCCTTCGCACCGCTTTCAGTAAATGCCTCTGAATCCACAGATAAGAAGACAGCTATGGTTTTCACTTATAGGAATAGTTCATCAAAAAAATAAAAAAATTATTACATTTCCTCACCCTCATTTTGTTCCAAACCCATATAATTTTCTTTCTCAGTCCTTCACAATTTAATGTTTGAAACTATTCGTTTAAATGAGTTATTTTCTGAATTAATTGTGTAGTTTAATTAATTGTGTGTACAATCGTGTGGTTTGAATACGATAAAAAAACGTAAAATTATTTTTTTTGCATAAACTGATTGGCTGGTGTTACCTAGATTCATAGGGTCCTTGCAGCTCATTGGGCCGTACTCTTTTACTGGTGACTGGGAGTTTGTTAACGTCTAGGACACGTGTCTCCCCGCTGGTGTAGGTAAACTCCAGCACGCCGTTCCACTCACCCTGTACTCGGCACACCACGGAGTTGGTGGGGTTGTGTTTGACCTCCGCATTCACTCTGTGGAACAAAGCACAGGTTTTTGTTACAGTCCACTGGCTCAGCTTTCTGATTAAAGTGCTCATATCATGATCTTTAAAAGTCGACATAAAAATGAAAATTCACCCCATTTATTTTCTAAATGCATGTTGCTGATTCTAAGTCCCCGCCCTACTTTTTTTTTTGATAATCTGTTTTGGATGTACAAGTGATACTGTCACTTGTAGAACTCCTCAATCCAAAAAGACCATTTACTGATACTAAGGCTGTCCAAATACTTTTTCAGCCAGTTGCACTTGTCACCTTCATTTGTATAGAATCCCTGATCATTTCAGTCTGATCTTTGCTGGATTGTTTTGTGAACCTGTCACAATGTAATGGAGCAGTGCAAACTAGGACCCCACAGCAAACCCACACTGAAGGCACAGCACCAAAAAAATAGCCAGTTTAATTCTAGGGGTCAAAAAGAAGTTGGGAAATTATTACAGATAAATACAGTTTGGCTTACATTTTTCTTATTGAATATAGTGTTTGTTCACTTTTCTGAACTACATATAATCTGGACATTCAAGTCTGGGGTCAGTAAGATTTTTTGTGTATATGTAAGATGTCTCTTATGCTCACCTAGGCTGCATTTATTTGTTCAAAAATACAGTAAAAAAAACATAATATTGTGAAATATTGGGACAATTTAAAATGTTTCTTATGTGAATATATTTTAACAATTAATTTAATCTTGTGCTGGCAAAGCTGAATTTTTAGCAGCCATTACTCCAGTCTTCAGTGTCACATGATCCTTCAGAAATCATTCTAATGAGCTGATTTGGTGCTTAAGAAACATTTCTTATTATTATCAGTGTTGAAAAAAGTTGTGCAGCTTAACAGTTTTGTGGAAACCAAGATAAAATTTTTTGTTCAAGTTCAAAAGAACAGCATTTATTTGAAATGAAAATCTTTTGTAACATTATAACTGTGTTTGCAGTCACTTTTGATCAATTTAATGCATTCTTATAACGGTAGTGTATACTAATTAACAGTTCTTTAGGGCTGCTGTATAAATTTACATTGAAAACACTATACTGAAAATGGAGTCAAGTAATGTGATCCTGACCTGTGCAGCTTGCCCCCATAGAAAGGCTTTGTCTGGAAGGTGATGATTGCAGAGTAGCCTGTCGTGGTGCAGTTGACATTGACCTTTCCTCCCAGTTCCACCCAGGGCACAGTGAGGATAGAGCGGGCATAAGCAGAGGGCAGACTGAAGGTGTATTCTTCACCGTGCTCCAATAGGTGTAGATAACCTGCGAGCACATGAATTAACATTTCTAACGATCAACAGTGGAAATGTTAATGCAAAAGTGGGTGCGAGGCAGGCAAAACTCACCTTCTCCGATCATAGAGACGCCAATGGACATGCCCATGAACTTGCTCTTGGTCCACACATGCGTGTTGACACACATCTGTCTCTCCTGGCATTCTGCATAGAAGCCCGACACAGGTGGATGATGGGAAACCTGCTCAGCCACGAAGCGGACATTGTAGCAGTCTGACGCGCATGAGGTCCCTTCTTTCGAAACCGCTGTTGGAGGTGTCGTCGCCTTGGGTACTTTCCAAGAGCAGTGGAAGGTCTCTCCGATGATGGGGTTGTAGGGCTTCCTGGCAATGGCACCTTTGCGACCTTCGTGGAAGGAAGTGAGGTAATACTCCACAAATCGGACCATGCGGTCCATTGGGCTGGAGCCATCAGTGATGGCGACAAAAAGGTCCGGATGGGACATGAAGTCTGCATACATTTCCAACAGGGAGCGCTTCTCCAGAATGAAAGTAGGCAGGACCACCTACACGCCCATGTGAAACACTATATTAATTCATAATTAATCAATTGTACACTGAAAAATAAAATGTTGATGAAAGCATTAAAAACCATAAAACAAAGATTTCAGTATTTCTACTTCAAAATTTCATGTTCAATGTGCTACTTGACATTTCTTTTTTAATTATTTGTGAAATTTATCAGCAATTTCGGAGTAAACATTTTTAAAGCCAATTTTTTTTTGGTGTATAACAGAATTAATTCAAAATGGTATAACTGGATGAAATGAGAGCCATTAATGAGATGGAGCTGATATACCCTGGTGAGGTCCATGCCCAGTTTGAGCTGAGAGAGGAGGTGCAGAATGATGCTGCGCTCCTCTTCGACAGCACCCAGTTCCTCCTCCTCGGCCGGAGCTGAATCATCTACCTCTTGTGTGGCATCAATCTCCTCCTGCTCCTGAAACCCACACCAAACTCCATGATTGCATCCTACTCAACCAGTAAAATCCTATAACCACAAGGACAAAACCAGCTTTTTTTTGGAGCCCCCAAAATCTCTACGGGGTTTCCACATCTTTTGACCAATGACCATTCCTGACCTTTTAATAACTTTATTACATTAGTGTTTTTTTATTTTTTTTTTACATTTTATAGAGGCAGAGGCTTAATTATACAGTGGGGGAAAAAGCCAAAAAAGAAATAAAAAAACAGTGTTGTTATTGTTAACTATATAACTATTAAAAATAATTTCCAATTAAAATAAAGCCCAAATAAAATAAAATATAAATAATAAATGATAAACTAATAAAGAAAGTTTGCCTTGGCTACTAACTGAAATAAAAATAAATGAAAGTGGTGCAGAAATATTTTTAAAAATGACCAAAACGCATAACATAAATTACTAAAATGTTAAATAAAATTAAAATTACAACAGAAAATAGAATAGAATAAAAGCTAATGGCTGATTAAACATTTTATAATATTATAAAATAATATTTTCTATAGAAAATGTACATAATTTAAGATTGTAATGACTTCCATAACTTTCCAGGCCTGAAAATCATCATTTTAAAATTCCAAGGTATTATTACTAGGTGTTCCATGAACCATTTCTCGATGATATTCTATATCATAGCTTGCCTCAACAAACACCACTAATGACACCTGCCAAAAACAGCTTTACATAATGTAGAATATTTATAGATTTTTCTGTATATGATTGTTTTTGCAATGTAAATCTATCTGTTATGCTGCCTGAAATGATGGATGATACAGTTATGTGAAGCAAAATATTATGCAAGAATATTCAGGGGGAAAAAAAACATACAGCATAGTAAACATTTAACACCACAGACAAGTTTACTTAGGTTAATAGGGAGCCCTGTCTACAGTCCAACATTCAGGAAGGCTCAGGTGTTTGTTTACGTGAAGGTAACTGAAGCAAAGGATTACTCTTGAGATTCACACCAGCATCTGCTAGGAATACAATCATCAATGGTTGTGTTGCCGTGTCAAAATACAGAGGCAAAACATATATGGATACTTTAGACATTCAAAATGCATGAATGCCATTAATTTTATAACAAAATATCAAACCACATTTTTTTTTATTTTTTTTTTTTTATTGTAAACAAAGATAGCACACTTCAAGCCAAATAATTAAAAAAGAAGGTATTAAAATAGATCTTCTGTTGAAGACAAAGCACATGTTCCTTCAGAAATCATTCTAATTTGTGGATTTGCAGCTAAAGAAACAATTCTTCTTATCCTCAATGTTGAAAAAAGTGTTGTTGCTTTTCAGGCTTGTTTGATTAATTGAAATTTCAAATGAACAGCATTTTAAATCGTACTGTAACAGAACATACTGTTACAGCACTGACTCAACCAATGGTGTGAGACCAGGGCGGCAATTTTTTGTGGCCTGACCAATGGCAGACAAGCTTTAAGGCAGTGAACTACACCTGTAATTATGCTACTAGGACACTTGTTTGAACTTGAGGAGAACTGACTTGGAACCAGCTGTTTAGATCACTATAACCTATATTATACTATACTATAACCACAAAAAACACTAGCGCCGTTAGTTCTGAGAAAAGCATCATTTGTTTGCAGATGCCACATGATTTGATATTGTATCTAATGCAACGACATTCACACATACTTAAGTGCATTCAAATACTTTTTTTGAGACATTTAGGCATGGTTTCACAGACAGGGCTTAGGTTAAGCCAGGATTAGGCCACAGTTCAATTAGGACATTTAAGTATTTTTTATAAATGTGCCTTAGGAAAAATATTACTGGTGTGCATCTTGAGACCAAACAGTTGCACTGACATATTTTAAGGTATGTCAGTGTAAGTTTTTTTCAGTTAAAACAGCCCAGACATGCATTTTAGTCTGCAATTAGGCTTAAGCTTTGTCTGTGAAACCGGGGATAAATTATTATAAATATAATTAAAAATATGTCTAATCTAAGACAAGCTCAGATCCTCAGAAATTTTCCACACCATTTGTCAGTGACCAAGACTCACACTTTTTGACCATTGACTTTTCAAGTCATGTGTAATCATTCAATAAGGACTTTTAAAGATTATTCAAACTCAGATTTGTTTGCTCAGCATGGGTTCTTTGCAAATCATTTAGACCCATTTGTAAAATGATTGACTGAGAACACAGTTTGCAAGAATGATAAAAAAAAAGTTTAGACACAAATCTTACCCTAGCAATATCACAGGAGTCCATTTCTAAAGGTTCCAGAACGGTTCCCTCTGTTTTACCATCATCTCTGGTAATGCTGGGTAGCGTCCCTCCATTCTTCAGGATGTCAGGAAGTTTTGGTTCCAGCCACTCGAGGGCAGGGCCTACAGGGCACACAAAACCTGGCTCAGAGGTGCTCATATCACCGGCCCACCAGCACGATGCCCACAACCCAACAGCAGCTTCTAATGCCACAGGAATTCTGGGTGTTTAGCGCTCTGAAACTGACACAGAGCTCTCAGTGGAAACCTGAGCCCAGGGTCTCACAGTCTGCACGGAGCCCTGCCCATTGTTGGCTTGTTTGCTTATTGGCTCGGAGACTAATCTGGAGGTTTTTGTTTTGTTCCAGTCGTTAGGAAGTTCACAAGCTGGATCACTACTTTTTACAGTAGAAATGCAGGTGATCCTGGAACTGTGGGATGTTTACATGTTGGTTCTTTCCAGTCAGAGAGTAATAAAATATGTATGCTTCATGAATGGGTTGCATTAAAGTCGCTTGACAACTAGAAGGCTTCAGTTTTGCAAAACACCAAGAGTCCCCAAACATGCAAATCTGACAGGAGGCATTTTCATCCAAGAACTGACAATGGTATGGTAACACAATTTGGTAAGTCTGTCAACCGCCGCACTTGAGTGACGCCAACAGAGCTCTGGTTACCTGCAGAAGTCTATCAGTGGTGGATACAGTTCCTCATTAATTATAAAACAATATTCCACTCCCTGAGCAGGGCTCTAGCTCAGAAATTCTACAGGCACAAACATGACCTGAGATTATAAGATTTGTGACCACAAACTCTTGTGGTTTTTCTATAATTAACTACCATTTTTCTGTTCAGCTATTGGTTATCTTGGTACACCCAGACACTGTGATGTGAGCAGAAAGACTTGTGACGTTGTGTATTTTGATCGTATTGCATTGACCTGGATTACACATAAGGATCAGTGAGTCGCAGTGAATATGTGATTTAAGGTATTCAATAACTGTCTGATAGCAGATTTGCTGAAAGAGAGTATGGGGGTCTGTAACTCTAAAAGAGTCTACATTTTAAATTTTTGGATTGCATTTCAGCAACTAATAGAGGAGTGTTACACAAATTCTACACTATGATGGTATTCAACAAAAAGGGGAGGCCGTACTTGCTCCTTTATTTTTTTTTACTTAAATCATGACATTGCTTTTGTACTTCCAGACATTTTGATGCTAAAAAGATGAATACATTTAAATACATGACTAGTAAGTAATAGACTGTTATATCAACAAGGACAGTGTTTCCTAAAAGCACCGTAAGCCTATGGCACCAATGGGCTCTATGATCTTGACGTTTTTGAGGAAAGTAGTCATAAACAATTAATCAGTGAATATTTATGTGATAACTGTGCCCGACTGGCCGATAAAACTGGGTAAAATCAACAGTACTGCAAAGTGAAACTGCACATTTTCTGTAGTTTAATTTGTTAGTAATAAATTATACAATATCAGCATTCTAACAGCCACCCTGCTCTCCAGACAGCGATATATCACACCAATGTTTATGTTTACACATCAACAATGCTTATTTGGTATTCAGAAACTTGGCAGAATCCAGTCATTGAAAGGCAAATAAAGAGGTCAGACAGATACAGCAATATTATTCCTAAATGCCAAAAAACTAACAATAAGAGTAAATATGGGAAAGTGTGCTAAACCTTGTGCTGTTTCTGACTGTGTGCAGCACCAGCAGCTCTGCATATCCTTCCAAAATACCTAATATTAAACACAAGTGCCTGCAGTCGCTTCACAATGTAATTTAGGCTTTACAAAGTGTTTGTTATTGAAGGATGGGAGAGTTGCACTACAATGGAAAAGTCCTGCAGCTTGTGAGTAATGCCTCCCATTTCTCTAATGTAACTGCATCGTCAGTGAACTAAAGCACTGCATCTCTTTTCAAATGTGAAGATGATATTTACATAAAGTCTTAAAGGCACAGCAAAAAAAGAGCCCATTTAATCCTAAAGGAGAGGGTGGAAAATGGTCATGTAAAGCTAAATTATGACTGTTAAAAACACTTGCTAATCTAATATAAGCAGTGAATATGTGATTTAAGGTATTCAATAACTGTCTGATAGCAGATTTGCTGAAAGAGAGTTTGGGGGTCTGTAACTCTAAAAGAGTCTACATTTTAAAAAAGGGAGGCCGTACTTGCTCCTTTATTTTTTTTTACTTAAATCATGACATTGCTTTTGTACTTCCAGACATTTTGATGCTAAAAAGATGAATACATTTAAATACATGACTAGTAAGTAATAGACTGTTATATCAACAAGGACAGTGTTTCCTAAAAGCACCGTAAGCCTATGGCACCAATGGGCTCTATGATCTTGACGTTTTTGAGGAAAGTAGTCATAAACAATTAATCAGTGAATATTTATGTGATAACTGTGCCCGACTGGCCGATAAAACTGGGTAAAATCAACAGTACTGCAAAGTGAAACTGCACATTTTCTGTAGTTTAATTTGTTAGTAATAAATTATACAATATCAGCATTCTAACAGCCACCCTGCTCTCCAGACAGCGATATATCACACCAATGTTTATGTTTACACATCAACAATGCTTATTTGGTATTCAGAAACTTGGCAGAATCCAGTCATTGAAAGGCAAATAAAGAGGTCAGACAGATACAGCAATATTATTCCTAAATGCCAAAAAACTAACAATAAGAGTAAATATGGGAAAGTGTGCTAAACCTTGTGCTGTTTCTGACTGTGTGCAGCACCAGCAGCTCTGCATATCCTTCCAAAATACCTAATATTAAACACAAGTGCCTGCAGTCGCTTCACAATGTAATTTAGGCTTTACAAAGTGTTTGTTATTGAAGGATGGGAGAGTTGCACTACAATGGAAAAGTCCTGCAGCTTGTGAGTAATGCCTCCCATTTCTCTAATGTAACTGCATCGTCAGTGAACTAAAGCACTGCATCTCTTTTCAAATGTGAAGATGATATTTACATAAAGTCTTAAAGGCACAGCAAAAAAAGAGCCCATTTAATCCTAAAGGAGAGGGTGGAAAATGGTCATGTAAAGCTAAATTATGACTGTTAAAAACACTTGCTAATCTAATATAAGCAGACCTTAATGTATGCTTCAAAAAAAAAAAAAGCTGCCAATTTTGTGCTAAAATCTTGACCAAGAATAGCAGAGAGGATTGGAATACAAGAAAAGTCTCTTGCTGTATGTCACATAGGAGCAGCACCGATCAATAATTTCTGTGATGGAAGCTGTGCTTATAAATAACCCTCTTGCTGTCTTTTACTGGAAGAGAAATGCTTTCACTTAACATCTAGTACTGCAGTAGCATTAGAAAAAGTATAAAGCAAAGTCAGGTCTAATATTAGAAGAGCCAGACAGAGCAAAAACTGCCAGATGTCTAGCATTATGAACCTCATTTCACATTTTTATCATTTTTTCAAAATATTTGTTATCATTTTTCCCTGATGTCCATTCAGTCACAGTTTAGTTTTTCCATTATCCAATTTCCCTTGGGCATGTACACAAGTAATGCATTTGTGACGTGGAAATGAAGAGATATAAACACATCTACTGCTACAGTCAACAAAATGAAGAAAACCATAAGGATCAACACACAGATATAAAAACACTCACCAGCAAGAGGAGCTTTCTGCCGAGCCACTTGTTGGAGCTGCAGGATATGCAGGCAGTCGCTGAGGCAGGTCATGGTAGCCAAAGAGGTGGCTTTCAGCAGCAGCAAGTCTTGGTCCAAGGGAGAGGGTCCCTGGGAGGAGGGCAGACCCTCAATACTCTGGATCAGGTATCTGTGCTGGCCCTGCGCCTGGCTCATCATCTAGAGGAGTATTTGTTGGTTAATGAACGTCCTACACCTCAAAACTTCAGATCAGATGCTTGTGAAGTTCCAAAGAGACTGTGCAATTGGGCCTTTAAAAGCATCACTCAGTCTCACCTCTCTGGCCTCCAGCAAGTGATCAGGCAGCAGCGACTTTCTGCTGGAGTAAAGAGATGAGCTGCGCTGCAGCTGGGACAGGCCCAACAGGGCGTTTGAGTTCTGGTTGACCCTGTGTTGAGATCCTGGAGAGCTGCCACTGCCCTGAGACGCCATGGAGAGACTGCGAGTCTGAAGTGGTGGGTTTGTCTGTGGGATTACGGATAATTGTTGAAAGAATTAGATCACCCAGAAATGACAATTTCATCATCATTTACCGCATTTTGATCCAAATCTGTATTTCCAAGGAACACTAAAGGAGAGATTTTAATGCTAGAAAGCTGGTGATGATTTTGACATTGAAGCTCCAAGAAGGTCAAATAAAAGTAGTCATTATAATTTATGCGCTATAATCAAAGTCTTCTGAGATTTTGTGTGAGAAGCTGACCCGAAATATAACTCATTACTGACTGATTATCGTTCCCTGAGCTGCATCTCATTCAGTCACATAAAGTCAAATATGCTGTGCAAAGTCACATCATACCAGTTTGCTTGTTTAATTTTTAACACCATTTCAGTTTCTTTGGCTATCAACATAGCAAAAACTATACTTGCTAGCAAAATACCAGACTTGATGTCAATGATGCCAAATGGCATTGGTTCTCGAAAGAACGTTGGTTAAATTGATCAGTTTTGAATGATATGATGGTGAATAAATGATGACAAAATTTTAAACTCTGAATTATCTATTTGTAATTTAATAGATTGCCTGTCTCTTCCTGTAACTTAATAAGTCACTGAGCAGTACGGTTTAGTTAATAGTATTACAGGAGTCTGGATGTAAGTCTCACTTTGCCCAGCGCCTCCGTGTGGTGCTGCGCACAGATCTGCAGTCGGCTGACCCAGTGCTGTCGCTCCTTTGCATCTGAGGCTGAAGTTACGCAAACAGGTAATGAAAAATATTTAAATATAAATGATAATATTGGGATAATAATAATATTATTTCAGATTTTTTTTATATGGGATATGCGATATGGTTAAGAGGGCAGAATATAAATAAAAGGAAGTGAAACCATCTAAGACTGAAAAAAGTAGCAAAAAAGAAAGAGTGAAAGAGATCATGTGACAACCTCTAAGTTTGTATTGCTCTCCGCTGATGGCATTGACAGTGAACGTGTGTGAATCTTCATCGCTGGGGGAAATCACCGCACCAGCTAATGGCAGCGAGCCCCTGGGCTTCTGATTCCTGGACTGCTCATTCACAAAATATTCCAGCAGTCCTGCCTCATTGTTGAGCACAAAATATCTATAATGCAGAAAACATAACAGTTTAGGAGTTTATGAAATATTTTAGGTCTAAAGTATCTATTATTTGATATGAACAGGACCAAATGGAATCTGTGCTGATGACGGGGAAAATCTTTAAAATTCTGCAAGAAAAATGCAATACTCACCGATACTGCCATCCAGTCACAAGATTGGTGTACTTCATCAAATACCCATCCACCTTTTCCATCAGATCACTTCAGTTGATAAAAAGAAAAACATCATGTTGTCAAAGACAAAGTACTAGTGTGTGCAAGATATTCATACCATTACCTAAAAAATGGTAACACCAAATATCAACCAAACATTGTATAATATACACAACCATTCGCAGGATTCTGGGAGATCAATAACTATTTAACTGTACCAGATAATGGTCTATCGTGTATATGTATATATAATGAAAGTGAAAGGAGATTGAGGCTGTCATTCTGCATAAAATCTTATTTTGAGATTAATGGAAGAAAGAAAATCATACGGGTTGGGACGACATGACAGAAATATCAGTGGCATTCGTTTACTCCGGAAATGGGATATTATACAACCTCACCTTCGAATTAAAAAGTAGCTTTTGCGGTTTAATATCGAGCAGTTAACATGTTTCATAATTAAATACTGCTTTTTTGTAAAGGAGTTATTATTGTGTGAAGTACCTGTATTGCCAGGATTTGGAGCCCGTCCTGCAGGAACTCTGTGAGCCGCCGTGATGCTCCAGCACGGCTTCAGTCTGCATGCTCGGATCCTTCCTATGATATACAACTCAGCTATCACTTCACCTGCCGCACAAAACACCGACCAGCCGAGTTCATATGGCGGACCTAAAGTCAGAATGATTTGTTATGGCCGCTGCTTTAATCATCGCACTGGTTTAATGCTCTGAACTACAGAACCTCTGGCATGTTTATGTCTCGTGCAGCCATGACAGAGCGTGAAGTCATTCGCGATCCGCATCATGTGACAGGCGGTAGTCTAAAACATTCATTAAACCGCACAAACAGAATTATTAGGTTATATTTATTTTATGCATAGCATATTGATCACATCAATATAGTTTTCTAGAATGACATTTTTAGTGTTATTTTACTTCCGAACCGCCACATAATCTACCTTTCAAATTAAAAGTCTTAGGTGGAGACCAGACGGAAGCACGCTAGCTGAGCTCTCGTTTTGATTGGCCAGATGACGTTCAAAGTCAATTTATGGTGAAATGTCGATTACAAACATTTTTTTAAAATTATTATTTACCTGTATTATTATTTATATTATGCTGTATATTTTCTATTTCTTTGTTGTGTAGTTTATATTTGTTCAGTACCTTTATGTTATATGTTGGAAACCAATAATAAATAAAAAAATAAATAATAATAAAGATATATATATATATATATATATATATATATATATAAATAAAAAAC
>NW_015626394.1:232980-244285 GCF_001515625.1 Sinocyclocheilus rhinocerous
TATAAATAACAAACATTCAAATTACAAAGTACAAATATTCCATGTAGTTTCTCAATTCTAAAAATATATGCATGATAATCATAAAAGAATAAGTAAAATGCACATCGCACACTGTAGAACAAGTCGTCTTCTCATATGCAAATGCAAATTTTGAAAACTTACCATTTTTTTTATTGTCAGCAAACCTAAAACAAATACGGTGTATTTTTTTTTTAAACTCTATTTAACTTTTGGCATCGAGATAATGGCCTTTTTTTCTTTTCTTTTTATTTTATAATCATAATTATGTCTTGGATTTTATCACTTTCAAATGTTGACTTAAAGGTACAATAAAAAAACATTTCTTTGTCATAATTTTATTGGGAAAATAAACAACTGTTAACAATGTAAATCATGTCTCAACAGGAGGACTGTTAACATCTCTTTTAATTGTGTATTATTAAAAGAGAGCACTAATGTACCATATACAATACAAAACATGGGAAAAAAATAATGAGAGATTATGTGGTAGATTTTTAGATCTGCATAGACTTGTTTTTGGTCTTACAACAGTCTCATGGCTTGGCATTTTCAATTCATTTCTGTTTATCTTCATACTGGCTAATAGGTTGTTATTCTCTTCTATGGTCATTTATAAGCATTTTTTACTTGTTGTAGAATCCAATGTTTATCAAAAGACAATGGTTTGTCTGATTCCACACATTATTATTATTATTATTATTATTATATTTTTCCAACCAAAACATTTAGAAATGATTTATTAAATTAATTAGTAGATAAAGTAGATAAATCAAATAAAGAAAACGGCATACAAAGACATATCTAATGAAATGTATGGTCTTGAGTACAAGTAGAGTCTACATTTGAACATTGGGACATAGTAAAATCAAAAAAGAACATAACAAACTTCTTCTGTTAAACTGACAATTTCATTAGAATGTAAAACAGCAATAATACAAATGAATTATGAACATGTCCTATTATGATATATAACTGTAACAGGTAGATTTTTAGATCTGCATAGACTTGTTTTTGGTCTTACAACAGTCTCATGGCTTGCTTGGCATTTTTCATTTCTGTTTATCTTCATACTGGCTAATAGGTTGTTATTCTCTTCTATGGTCATTTATAAGCATTTTTTACTTGTTGTAGAATCCAATGTTTATCAAAAGACAATGGTTTGTCTGATTCCACACATTATTATTATTATTATTATTATATTTTTCCAACCAAAACATTTAGAAATGATTTATTAAATTAATTAGTAGATAAATAAAATAAGTCAAATAAAGAAAACGGCATACAAAGACATATCTAATGAAATGTATGGTCTTGAGTACAAGTAGAGTCTACATTTGAACATTGGGACATAGTAAAATCAAAAAAGAACATAACAAACTTCTTCTGTTAAACTGACAATTTCATTAGAATGTAAAACAGCAATAATACAAATGAATTATGAACATGTCCTATTATGATATATAACTGTAACACAGTCATTTAAGCCAAATGAAATGTAAATAACAGAAAAAGCATCATTAAATAAAATAACTTGTTTGTAAATGTTCCAATGCTACTAAGCCTCAATGCTCGCAGTGATTACAATTTTCAAGAAAAGGGTCTCCTATATGAGCATAGCACAAAGGCTTGCTTTCAATCTAAGAAAATTATGGTCAGACATACTGTTAAAACTATATGCTCATACTGTCCTTGAGTGATTACCATGAAAGGAAAGGCATTTCAGTTGAGGTTTGATTGAGAGTACAAAACTCCTTCAGTTACAATGAGCCCCTAAACTGTAAGGCTCAGTCAGACCAACATTTCAGAACATAAACTACAACTATACATACAGTAAATATGAATTCATACCATAATCCCACCATATTTTAGAGTCTCATTTGCTCCATATTTCACACAATTAATCTCTTCATCGACATTGCAGAGATCAGTATTACACCAGAAACATGTATATATTTATACAACATATTCCATATGCAAAGGCTCTAAAATAGTGTTGTATTTAAAGCTGCCATGTTTGTCTCTCAGCACTGTCAAAACTCGATTAACACTGTCCTAAAATGAAAGCATTGTATTACAAAAAGAAGTCAAATATTATAATACTAAAAAGTTGGTATGAACTATTTCATCTTGTAACTAAATACACTGATTCACAACAGCATCCTCAATAAATGTGATAAGATAAAAAAAGAACAAGATACCAGATAATTACATAAAAGACAACTTCATTAGTCCTCTAACACCTAAACAGTAACAATCTAGTCTCTAAACTATCACATATACAGTGCAACGCCTCGGTATTTGCTCCCAGTTTCATTTTTAAAATAATGGCTACATTTTGAATGCATTAACAAAGCAAGTTACAATGTGACTGCATTAGGAAAATAATCAACACCTGCTTTCATGTACATGCACAGTCACTCAGCCCACATTTTAAAAAGTAAAAGTTTTGTAATGGAATATCTGTGTTAGATATTGTTTTAAAAAAAAAAGGGTCAGTTAAAAGAGCTCTACTAATGGCACCTTGCTACTGTAGTGAATTGACACCATGACAAATTTTACATTAGCATTAAAAAAAAAAGATGCATACTTCTCAGTGAAGGCAAACTAATGAACACGCTAATGTCATCTGATCTCATAAAAAGGTCTATAAAAAGCACTTTTCTCAAGGGCTTTTAGTGAGTTGATTGTTATAAGACAACAAAGTCTATAAAGATCTGCAGCCTTGGTAGGACAGTCCTTTAGGACCAAAATCTGGCAACACATTTTAAGGTAAACAGAATCAGTACAGTATGTTTGTATGTCAAATAACTCACTGCAATAAAACTAAATCGCACATGTACAACGAGGTCCACAAGTCTGAGACCACTAATGAAAATGCAGTATTTAATTTAGTACAAAATGTATTACAAATTATATAATATCGACATAACATAATTTGTGTGAAAATTTCAATTACAAATGAAAATACATTTCTGAATTTCTTAGTATTTGGTTCGTCATCCAATCCAGCACTCAAGCCAGGGTTATAATAGTTAACTAAAATCATAAAGAAAACCTTTGTTACTTGAAATAAAATAAAGCGGAAAGGTATTTATTTCAGTTAGTTGCCAAGGCAACATTTCTCATTTTTCATTTATTTAAACTTAGTTTAATTTTTTTTTTAAACTAAAACTGAAAATTACTAAAAACTATATAGACATTTAAAAATAATTATAAAAATGACAAATTCACAGCAAAATGACAAAAACTTTCACATTAAAATTAAAACAAAATACTAAAAGAAAAACTAATTGTGTAAACGTATGTTCTCCAGCATGATTTGAGAACGATACAAAGAGCATCTTGTGCTTCAACGGAAGCAAGAACATCTGACTGTCAGTACAAAGAGACACATGATCAATGTCAACTTTGGATTAGAGACCTAGAAATTTTCATATCAAATCATATTTTTCCTTTTTTTGAAATATCTCAAAATCCCAAAGTGTTCTATTTACCTGTAAATTTAAACAAATCCCAGATCTTCAAAGTAATCCCAGACTTCTGGACCCAACTGTACATTAATAAATTCAATGATTAAACCCTTTCTGAAGTATTTATCTTGTACAACAGCAACATTAAAATTTCTGAAAAAACAATTCAAATTCAGCACTTGCACGGACCTTAACAGAGATCTCTCCTGCACTTCTCCATGCAAAATCACAAGCATCGTCAGTCACATGACCTGATATACGCTGATCAAAACATTGCCAGCAAGTTAATTTCACGAAACAACAGAGAAGCACCATGAGCAGAACACACCAGAGAGAACATCTCTCATCATTCTCAACCAGATGCCTATTTCAAGTACCAAAATGCTACAGGTCCATCAGAGAGACAAAGAGGACATTAATTAGCACCTGCATAACCATAACTTGCATGCCTATGGCTTCACATAGGATCTACAGCTCGCTGGCACCTGACAGCCAGGCAAGGAGCAATCAATGGCTTTTCAATCCCATCTACAGTTCACACCTCCACATAGAGAGAGAAGAGTTATCAGATCACAGGCTACACTACGGAAGTGACCGCTGTTTTGCTGTCCACAGCAGCTAAATCTCAAGGGAAGCCTGTAGCATATCAAGGCATCCATATTCACCCAATCAACTGGGAACAAATTCAGTCCCTGCCACAGAGGAGGAAGCCGATCAGCAGTGGAGTAAGAGTTAACAGGAGCTGCCATAAGTTCACCACCAAACAAGAAGATCTGGAACAAGGATCTGAGAGAAGAAAAGAATTATTATGAACTATTTTTTTTTTTTTTTTTTGCGAACAAACATATTTTACTTTATTTGAACCTTGTACCTGGCTTGCCTTATGTATATGGAAAACCTTTTTTTCTTGCTACATCTTACACATTCAATGTTTATACATTTTATTTCAGACAGACAAAATTGGTGGCTTTTTTTCCCAGAGTTGACAGCTTCACTAATTTTTTAAAAATACTAATATTTTAATCAATTTTAATACATTTAAATTTCAATATTTTAAATGTAATACATTTATTCTTTTTTTTTTTTTTACTTTTTACAGACATTTTTAATGCATCTTGTAGGATTTTTTTTATAAATTTTATAATCACTTTTAATTGCCATTGTGTTTGAAATTTGCAATATAAATAAACTTGCCTTGCCAATTAATAATACTTATTTTTATTTAATATGAATTTTTTTTTATCAATGTTTATTCATTTACTACATTATTCATACATATTTGATATGCATTATAAATAATAATAATAATAAATATTTAATATGTATAAAATCAATTTTAATGTAAAAATTATATATATATATATATATATATAATTTACTATATTAACAATAACACCAAAAACCAACCACTCATGGTATAGTCTTACAGCCATAAACGTGGTGATGCGTGTCAGACAGTAACTCACCTAAGCGGGCACTCTTGGTGGTGTTTAGAGGGGGGATCTCATGAGGGAGGGGGCAGTCGCTGCAGAAGTCGGAGCAGGTTGGGCAGATGAGCTGGCCGCTGTAGACCCATCCATTCATCCGTATGCTCACACTGATCACCTGACCAGTACGAACACATGGATAGGAATCATTCTGCACCCAGACCAACAACCCTTGTGCTGTACAAGACACCTGCAACACAAATCACAGTTTCAGTACACATAAATCACCATTTTTCTATGTTGTGGTGGTACATAATAGACACACTTCGGCAGCGACTGTCCCATCTCTCATGAGATCTACCATTACATTATTACCTTATAGCAACCACTGCCCCAGTCTGGGTAGGTCATTCTTTTGGTGCACTGCTCCATTACAAATGGTGACTTTTGGTAGAGACACACTGATCCTGGGCCATACTGTTCCACACCATAGTTTCTCCATGTGGCTAAAAAAGCAAAATCCCAGAAGTCTTGTGTTGTGGAATAGTAGAAGAGTTTACATGGGAAAAATACTGACAGGCACAAGAGGGAATAAGCAAACTCCTTCCATTCTGCTTCTAAATGAAGAAAGGATGTGAGTGAATGGCATCTCACCTGGCTGGTTCTCCTGTATTCCACAGTAAGAGCTGCGCTGGTATTCCCCACCCACATGCCAACTAAACTCCTGGCTAAAAGGACAGTAGTCTGCGATCTCAACAGCCCCTCCGTATGCTGGCAAATCTTCCTCAGGGACACCAGGAATATGGTCAAAGTACTACAGGATGGAGAGGGTTTATTACATTCAAAATGATTTAATTAACCTTCAATAAAGGCAGTCATCTTGTATTTATCTGTAAACAACAAGTAAAATTTATTTGTATAGTGCTTTTCAAAATACAGTGTTTCAAAGAAGAAAATCATGATGTTAATGTTCAATCTTAATGTGGTAACTGCAGATTTAGGATTGAGTGAAAATGCAATTCTGCTGATCTTACCTGATACTCTACAGGAAGCGCATGAGGAAACTTCTGCAGGTTGCACACGGCCACTGCCAGCTGGTCCTGCCTGCAGGTGAGCTGCAGAGGTGCACTCCTCACAGAATCACAGTACGGGCTCAGGGTTGGCCTCCTGTTTCAAACACACAAGGAAAACACTCATTAAGAACAGATGTCCAATCAATGACCCAAATCTTTACCAATATGCTGTACGTATATTTAAGACTATGAAACTGCAATTTCTCTAGAAAAGATACTGGAATCAATCTGAAATAAATAACTGCTACAAATGTACAACACACAATCTAATTTGTTTCTGTAGCACTAGCAACATAAGTCTGATTCCCAGGGAAAACTGATGAAATCTATAGCTTTTATGCAATTGTATAACATTTTGGTAAAAACATCTGCCAAAATGCATAAAAGTACGTTGTCCACTTAATACATCAAAAACAACAACAATAGATGTATTTGTGAGTGTGCACAAAGTTTAATGTATCTCATGTATCAAAGCTTACGTATGGCGATGTTGGTCTATCCAGAATTTACAGCTTTTCATCACAAAGTCACAACCCAAAAATCTTCCCCACTCCAGGTTCTCCGCCATACTATAATTTGCCCTGTACCACCTTAAAACAGAAAACAGCACAGAGAGGAGCCAATTATAATAGTCTTACTGTTGAGAATTCTCATGGATCACATGACATAGCCGGTGATGGGAGGAGCTAGGTCTCCACAGGTGCACTGAATGATTGATTGGCTACTTGTTTGGGGTGTGTGCTGCTGTGTTTGAAATGCCATAATATCATACTACTCTTACTATTTCTGCAGTATCCAGTATGTACACTGTGCATAGTATGCAAATTTTCTGTATGCACGG
This sequence comes from Sinocyclocheilus rhinocerous, assembly GCF_001515625.1. Lineage (NCBI taxonomy): Eukaryota > Metazoa > Chordata > Actinopteri > Cypriniformes > Cyprinidae > Sinocyclocheilus > Sinocyclocheilus rhinocerous. The sequence continues at coordinate 239,813 of NW_015626394.1, forward strand.
AATGCACGGATGACCTACTATATTTGCCAGAATCTGCTAAATATAACGCAAGTACATTGAAATCAATACAGAAGCTGTGTTTGGAATGGCATACTACCATACAACTCCTACTATATATTACATATTGTTTTATAATGTACTACAGTATTGAAGTATAAATATCTGCCACCTAACTACTATTTACACAGACTATTGCTAAAGAAAATACTGCTATTTTAGTGTAAACAAAATGTATCATTATTTGCACTTAGTGTAACTAGAATATATAGTTTTTTCCACTTAATGTAACTGTCAAAAAGAAAATTATTTGGCCTATCATTGTTCAGTTAAAGACAGCTCAGTGTTGATTCAGTTCTGTTCAATATGTAAAGTTAATTAATTATGAAATGAGTTCAATTGGGCAATATAGCATTTTTTACTAGTATGAACCCGTATTAACAAGCCTTTGTTAAAATAATGGTTAGCACATTTATTTGTAAGGTAACAGCCTCGACAGCTGTGCTGAATTAAGGTTCAGGGTTTGTCAAGGGACAACACTGTAGTATACTACTCTGAAACATTTCGTTGCTTATTGTATGCTGTTTCACACACTATTCTTAAAAAACTAGTAGGCAGTATACACTGTATACTGGGCAGTAGGCAGTATGCCATTTCGAACACAGCCTTTGTGTGTATGGGCAGCATGCAGTGGAAGCAGTCATTCCTTTTCCTTCTCTCCTAGTTGAGAGATTTCTGTAGCGTTGGTGTGTGTCTGACTTTGTAAGTTTATTCCCTTGTATTATTTTGAGGTTATGTTTGTTTGGGTTTAACTTTGAATTGTTATAGGTGATTCAGAATTCTTAAGTATTATTGTCTTTAGTATTTGATTGTTAAATTGCTTGAATTTGTTGGATTATATGATTTGTAATTCATTTTTTGAACTCCATGATGTTAAATTTATTTAAGGTCTTGTTTGTTCTTTATTGTTTTTGTTTAGATACCATACAACTCTATTGATACAACTCTATTGTTTGATTCCTATGCAACCCTGGCTTGATAAACATTCTGCTATCGGATGTGCTCTGACAAATAAAGGATCTTGGCTTGAGAACTATCCAATGTGTTTTAATGGACACACCATCCTGGTAACATATTCCTGAACCACATTCCCCCTACAATATTGCATACTTACCATTCTTACGGTGCCTCGCACATGACATGCAAGAAAAAAATAAATAAATCGTGGGCAGGATTTATTAATTAGTTACCTCGATTTACTAGATTGTGCGCACGATTTAATAATTCATTCCCTCGTTTTAAGTAAATCGTGCACACGATTTATTAATTTGTTACCTCGATTTACAAGATTGTGCGCACAATTTAATAATTCGTTCCCTCATTTTAAGTAAATCGTGGGCACGATTTATTAATTTGTTACCTCGATTTACTAGATTGTGTTTAATGGACACACCATCCTGGTAACATATTCCTGAACCACATTCCCCCTACAATATTGCATACTTACCATTCTTACGGTGCCTCGCACATGACATGCAAGAAAATTTTAAGTAAATCGTGGGCAGGATTTATTAATTAGTTACCTCGATTTACTAGATTGTGCGCACGATTTAATAATTCATTCCCTCGTTTTAAGTAAATCGTGCACACGATTTATTAATTTGTTACCTCGATTTACTAGATTGTGTGCACGATTCAATAATTAGTTCCCTCGTTTTAAGTAAATCGTGCGCACAATTTATGAATTCATTATCTCAATTTGCTAGATTGTGCGCACGATTTAATAATTCGTTCCCTCGTTTTAAGTAAATCGTGCACACGATTTATTAATTTGTTACCTCGATGCCTACTATATTTGCCAGAATCTGCTAAATATAACTCAAGTACATTGAAATCAATACAGAAGCTGTGTTTGGAATGGCATACTACCATACAACTCCTACTATATTGTAGTATGTATTGCATATGTATACTGTGAATAGTATGTAAATTTTCTGTATGCATGGAATTCCCAGATTACCTGCACCTACTATATTTGCCAGAATCTGCTAAATATAACGCAAGTACATTGAAATCAATACAGAAGCTGTGTTTGGAATGGCATACTACCATACAACTCCTACTATATTGTAGTATGTATTGCATATGTATACTGTGAATAGTATGTAAATTTTCTGTATGCATGGAATTCCCAGATTACCTGCTACATTTGCTGAAATTTGCTGTATGCATCTGAGGATCACTGCATGGGATACTGTTTTTTAAGTAAATCGTGCACACGATTTATTAATTTGTTACCTCGATTTATTAGATTGTGTGCACGATTTAATAATTAGTTCCCTCGTTTTAAGTAAATCGTGCGCACAATTTATGAATTCGTTCCCTCGATTTACTAGATTGTGCGCACTATTTAATAATTTGTTCGAATTAATAAATCGTGCCTACGATTTTTTTTTGTTTGTTTGATTTTCTTGCATGCCATGTGCGGTGCTCCGTACATTCTAGTACTTAAATTACTAAATTACACTTAAAGGGGTAGTCCACTGAAAAATGCAAATTCTGTCATAATTTACCTACCCTCATTACATTTTAAAAACTGTATGTCTTTTTTCTGTGAAACACAAAATAAATTTGACAAATAATAATACATTTGAAGAATATTGTTACCATTGTAGTATGTATTGCATATGTATACTGTGAATAGTATGTAAATTTTCTGTATGCATGGAATTCCCAGATTACCTGCTACATTTGCTGAAATTTGCTGTATGCATCTGAGGATCACTGCATGGGATACTGTTTCCCACAATGCAACGCGCTCCACGTGACGTTTCATCTTCAAATGCATGAGTGAACTGGAGGCGGGGGATAGTAATTATAAATGTAACACTTGTATATGTACTTATATACATGTTACTGTAAACTACAAACTATTGCTCTGTGTCTAAATATCGTTAGTAGGACATAAATTGTACCTTAATCTCTATGGCACATTTTCGATCAAGTCAAATGAAGTCACCTTTATGTCTATAGCGCTTTATACAGTACAGATTGTTTCAAAGATATTAAATAATTTAATAATTCGTTCCCTCGTTTTAAGTAAATCGTGCACACGATTTATTAATTTGTTACCTTGATTTATTAGATTGTGTGCACGATTTAATAATTAGTTCCCTCGTTTTAAGTAAATCGTGCGCACAATTTATGAATTCGTTCCCTCGATTTACTAGATCGTGCGCACTATTTAATAATTTGTTCGAATTACTAAATCGTGCCTACGATTTTTTTTTGTTTGTTTGATTTTCTTGCATGCCATGTGCGGGGCTCCGTACATTCTAGTACTTAAATTACTAAATTACACTTAAAGGGGTAGTCCACTGAAAAATGCAAATTCTGTCATAATTTACCTACCCTCATTACATTTTAAAAACTGTATGTCTTTTTTCTGTGAAACACAAAATAAATTTGACAAATAATAATACATTTGAAGAATATTGTTACCAGTTTTGGGTCCCACTGACTTCCATAGTCCATTTTTTGTCCATACTGTGGGGGAGTGAATGGAAACTGAAATTGTTTCCAACATTCTTAAAAATATAATCTTTTGTGTTCCACAAAGCATACAGCTATTCATGTTTGAAACAACATGAGGGTGAAAAAAAATGACACAATCTTCATTTTTGGGAGAACTATACCTGTAACTATAAAACCTTATATCTCCATAAATAAATAAACTGCACTGAGCAACAATACTTCTCTTACCCTGTATCCTCCATTATGGCCAAAGTAATTCTAGAAAACACTCTGTTCTGTGTGTGAGATCCAGTCATTGCTTCATTCTGTTGAAATAAAACATGCTGAATTAAATTTTTTTTTTAAACTGTATTTTGACCATACCGACACTGAAATAGTTAAGTGTTCATGAACGCCACCCCAGAAGATTTGGTTTCAGTACCTCTAACAGGCGTTTTTCCCAGTGGTTGAACTCTGTTCCAGCACCTCCCTGGTTCTCCAATTCCATGCCCTCTAGAATGGGGCAATTAAAATGTCTCCTGGCTTCCTCCTGATAAAACATCAAAATAATTCATGTAGCTTAATTAGACTATTTAGATGGTGTTCCTTTAAAACAGGGGTGTCAAACTCAATTCCTGAAGTTTTGCTCCAACACGCATACCATGTAGTTTTCAAATAAGCCTGAAGGACTTGATTAGTTGATGTGTTTAATTAGGGTTGAATCTAAACTCTGCTGGGCTCCGGCCCTCCAGGAATTGAATTTGACACCCCTGTTTTAAAATGAAAGAAATACTTACAACTACACGCGGGGTGGCCAGAAGATGGACCGTGTGTCTAACCATGTGGCCACCACGGATGTCCCACAGCCGAGTTGCTCTTTTAATGACTTTATCACTCCATTGATATAACCCTAAACTGAGAGAGATATATAAAAAGAAATAAACACAGTACTATATATATATA
>NW_015626394.1:244507-269277 GCF_001515625.1 Sinocyclocheilus rhinocerous
ATTTATTAATTCATTATCTCGATTTACTAGATTGTGCGCACGATTTATTAATTCATTATCTCGATTTGCTAGATTGTGCGCACGATTTAATAATTCGTTCCCTCGTTTTAAGTAAATCGTGCACACGATTTATTAATTTGTTACCTTGATTTATTAGATTGTGTGCACGATTTAATAATTAGTTCCCTCGTTTTAAGTAAATCGTGCGCACAATTTATGAATTCGTTCCCTCGATTTACTAGATCGTGCGCACTATTTAATAATTTGTTCGAATTACTAAATCGTGCCTACGATTTTTTTTTGTTTGTTTGATTTTCTTGCATGCCATGTGCGGGGCTCCGTACATTCTAGTACTTAAATTACTAAATTACACTTAAAGGGGTAGTCCACTGAAAAATGCAAATTCTGTCATAATTTACCTACCCTCATTACATTTTAAAAACTGTATGTCTTTTTTCTGTGAAACACAAAATAAATTTGACAAATAATAATACATTTGAAGAATATTGTTACCAGTTTTGGGTCCCACTGACTTCCATAGTCCATTTTTTGTCCATACTGTGGGGGAGTGAATGGAAACTGAAATTGTTTCCAACATTCTTAAAAATATAATCTTTTGTGTTCCACAAAGCATACAGCTATTCATGTTTGAAACAACATGAGGGTGAAAAAAAATGACACAATCTTCATTTTTGGGAGAACTATACCTGTAACTATAAAACCTTATATCTCCATAAATAAATAAACTGCACTGAGCAACAATACTTCTCTTACCCTGTATCCTGTCTAAATATCGTTAGTAGGACATAAATTGTACCTTAATCTCTATGGCACATTTTCGATCAAGTCAAATGAAGTCACCTTTATGTCTATAGCGCTTTATACAGTACAGATTGTTTCAAAGATATTAAATAATAATAATAATTTACCCTGTATCCTCCATTATGGCCAAAGTAATTCTAGAAAACACTCTGTTCTGTGTGTGAGATCCAGTCATTGCCTCATTCTGTTGAAATAAAACATGCTGAATTAAAAAAAATTTTTAAACTGTATTTTGACCATACCGACACTGAAATAGTTAAGTGCAAACGGACTGTCCCTAAGTGCAAGTAGCCCAATTTGTTGGCAGAGGCAACTGTTTAAGACAGCTGTTTATCTGCAGAATCAGTGGCATAGCGAGTAAAATGCGAAGTAATTGACGCGACTGACCCGTGTTCTAATCCGCCTTTTGCCAAACTCGTTCTTCCCCTTTTCCCATCACATATCAGAATTGAAAGGCATTTATTTTCAATAAAAATAAAGGAAATATTTGAAAAGTGGAAATAAAACACCTCATTAATAATAGAGTGTTATTGGGTATGGTTAGCGATAGGTGTAGGGAGGGCTTTATTGTCCCAATAAGGCGGCATCCATTTAATAATATTAATAAATATGATAATTTACGCTCAATATGTTATTACATATTGTTTTATAATGTACTACAGTATTGAAGTATAAATATCTGCCACCTAACTACTATTTACACAGACTATTGCTAAAGAAAATACTGCTATTTTAGTGTAAACAAAATGTATCATTATTTGCACTTAGTGTAACTAGAATATATCACTTTTTCTACTTTGTGTACCTGCCAAAAAGAAAACAATATTCCAGGAATTGAATTTGACACCCCTGTTTTAAAATGAAAGAAATACTTACAACTACACGCGGGGTGGCCAGAAGATGGACCGTGTGTCTAACCATGTGGCCACCACGGATGTCCCACAGCCGAGTTGCTCTTTTAATGACTTTATCACTCCATTGATATAACCCTAAACTGAGAGAGATATATAAAAAGAAATAAACACAGTACTATATATATATAATAGTTTAACAATAAAAGGTCCATTATATACATATATCATGCATTTTTTAAACCTACAATAATAACAATTTTAACCTGTAATAATCATGCAATATAAATATATCACAGTGTTATAATAATAAAAAAAATCACTATTATGAAATATTTTGAAATTATATTTCAAACAAATAAAAATACAAATATAACCATCACCTTTCATTGTATGCAGGTAGACCACTTGCAGAACGTGGCGTCAAAGGTTTCCCATCATCATCATGGTAAAAGGCAAAGAGTCCTGCAGAAAAACCCTTAAAACATATAGAACATATAATTGAACAATAATGAAAACTATAAAGCTCTACTCATGCGGATGTGCAGAGTTTAATGTTGTTACCAGGGCATGTATGATCTCGTGTTTGACTGTGGACAGCATCCCTTCAAACTCCTGATGTTGAGTGGAGATCATATTGGGACACAGATTGGCATATCCAGCGATGGGTCTACATTAAGAAATTCTGCCGTTACTGTCAGCAACACACTGGACTATTTTCCACAGTATATTGTAAAGCAAATCAAAATCACCATACATTCCCATCTCATTAATTATTGCCATTACCTGTCCAGTTTAGACTCCAGCTGGCAGTACGCTGCATAGGCTACGATGTTCTCTTGTCCACAACGCTCTGTGGTCATCGCACTCACGTACAACACAAAACCAGCCCTCACCACCCCCTCACCATCAGGAGAGCCAGCGGGGCCGCAGGACTTGCCAGACTCACTGCAAACCCTGCATTGCTAAAGGAGACCTCATTCTAAGATTCAAAAATTCTCATATTTACCTGCAATGTATTCATATTTATCAATATTAGATTTTTTTTTCCATTTAAACAAATCCACTTAAAATAGATCTTTAAGTAGGCATGATGCTTCTGTATGTTTACATAGATAATTTTTTTGTTAAATTTCAAACACAGAATTGAATATATAAACATAACCATCAATAGAGCTACTCTAACTGCACCAATTACGTCAAAGTAGAGCTGCACAATTAATCGAATTTCTAATCGCGATTACAATTACGGATGCCACAATTACATAATCGTTCAAAGCAGCAATTAATCGTTCAAAGTCCACTTATGTTATTCGGCATACTTAAGATGCTTTTTTTCTTTCTACATGTTATCTTAAGGGCTTTTCCATTGTTTTAATTTTAGTTTTAGTATAACATTATAATACCATGCATATTTTTACCTTTTTATTTAAAGAAGAAACCAATCCAATGTATAGTTGACATTTGAGGCTTAATACTATAGAAAAGCAATAAAAGTTTTTTTCAGTTAGTTTTTTCAACTTGTTTATTTTCATATAAAAATATGGCATGCAGTTGCTTCAAACAAAGGTGTAAACATCATTCATTTAATCGTAATTAATAATCGCAATTACAATTTCAAAGGAATAATCGACACTTATGATTTTTGTCATAATCGTGCAGCCCTACCATACGTGAAAAAAAGCTGTTAATAATAAGACAAGCAGGTTAGTAGGAATATATATATATTTATTATTCAGAATGCACACTGGGAAAAATAAATATATTTTTAGGAACACTTCAACAGGTTCAGTATAATGATTGATTGAATGATTGTTTTAAAGAACTGACAGCCCTAAAACGTAGTATTAATCAACCATCTGTATGTGCTGAACGATATGACCAGAAACGCCGGAGCCGTATTAAGTAGAACACGCAAGTAGTCCATTAATTCGTTTGAGGGCATTGATCGGGTTTCCACCTCATAATGTGTAGGAAAGCTCCTAAAATACTGTTTTACTCTCTGCAGTTTTACCTAAAATGTAAAAGAATGCAGTGAGTCCTCTTCGTCCTAAGATGTGGGTCATCTCTTTTCCTAAGGTACTGATTGGTTGCACATTGTCTAATCATTAAGAAAAAATTTAATTGGGATTTTAAAAAAAAGACACTAATGAGATTGAATATCCACCAAGCTTCCAGAAGGACAGTGCAATTTTAAGAAGATTTGCTATCAGACAATACCAGTTCAGAAGAGAATTACCTGCTCAGTAATATTGGACCTGACTGCCTGCGAACCCTGAAGGCCTTCTGAAGATAATCAATAGCCTGTGGGAGGAGCTTGTCCTTGAAACAAAGCAGAAAAAGATCAATAATGTAAGCATGCATCCTATTTAGAGGTGAAAGGCTATTTTTAAGATTTAACAAATGACATTTAGCTTTACATATTGATAAAACCTTGACTACAGAAGTCAAAATTTACCTTCACAAGGCTGCTTTTGGCTTCATCTAACCTGTGTGAGCAATAAAGATATTGTGAAGTCAATGTATGACAATGACAATGTGGCATTACTGTATTAAATAAATTATAAACATAGCTAACCCATCCAAGCTGGAGTCGTACTCTATTTGGATCTTTAACTGCTGGTCAGTGCTTCTTTTGGTCAATCTATCTGGCTTCAGAAACACTTTATGTATGACCTAGAATGACAAAGAGCAGAGATTATTATAAGTACTGCTAAAATAATATTCTAAAATAGTATTTATAGATTATTTGAGCACTTAAGGACGACTTTCATTGAATAGAAAAAAAAAAGCTTGGACTGCTGTATAATTTATGTACTACAGAAGAATGTTATACAGATTTGAAGGCGTGTAAATTTAATTCAGTGGTGTTTATCTTGAATAACAGTCCTTTTTGTTAAAATTCAATATTGTCTGAAATGTCTTAACATTTGGTATAGTTTAAATGAGTCATAAAAGATGTGAAGAGATGTCACTGTTAATATACATAATGTAGGATATACGATGAAAATAAAAGCCTGCAATCTTTGAAGCAATAATAATAATAATAATAATTTGTACATACCTTTCACATAGAGCATTCTAAACTACTGAGCAGTGTGCAGTTTCCCCAACAATATTAAACTGAACTGATTTCAATCAGTGCAAACCAGAGGGGGGGATTATAAAACATAAATCATACACAGAGTAAGAAGAATATAAAGCCAAAATATAAAACGATTTATTGTAAGAGTACAGAAAATCACATTTAATTACAGAATCATCTACAGAATACAAAGCCTTGGTCCCATGGTTAAATGAACACAAAATGAATCAACTATTCTGTAGATAATATTCTAAAGACTTTGATAAATCAGTCCTACTTTCTAAAGAGCAGCAAACAGGTTTGTTTCACATAAGAATAGTCTTTGATCAGATATTGCTTATTTGAGGCACAAATACACAGAGTACACAGTATCTGACTCAGAGCTGGAGTTTCCCAGCCAGAGGGCTGCAGGGGTAGAGCCGTGAGAAACGGCCCAGTGTCCACACAGGAAACACATTCCTGTAAGAGGTGTAGCTGATGGCGCAGCTTTTATTGAACACTCCAGAAATGTTCTCCTGAAAACAGGCAAACAACCCAGCACATGTTATTAGACCGATAGAGAGACCCCAGATTAATTTTGGAGATCTGGCAACAGCTTTGCTCACCTGTGGCCGGTCTCCATTGGGCAGCTGCTTATCAATCAGAACTTGAATGCCTCGCTCGATCACTCTGATGTCAGGGTACCTAAAAATTTGACATTTTTAAAATAAATTTACTTTCCAGTTTTGGAAAAGCAGCCCCAATTGTTTCCATGAATTTGCCAAAAATCAACACTTTGAAAAACACTAAATGTTCTCCTGCCTGTCTGGTGCTAATGTTACCTGACAGCCATCAACCCCAGCAAAGCCCAGCAGGTGTTGTGGATCTGTGAGTTCTTGCTCTGAACGTAGCGCCGTTGCTCACATGACTCAAAGTCCTCGCCCCAGCCTCCACACACCGTGACCGTGACAATTACAGGCAAACAACCCAGCACATGTTATTAGACCGATAGAGAGACCCCAGATTAATTTTGGAGATCTGGCAACAGCTTTGCTCACCTGTGGCCAGTCTCCATTGGGCAGCTGCTTATCAATCAGAACTTGAATGCCTCGCTCGATCACTCTGATCTCAGGGTACCTAAAAATTTGACATTTTTAAAATAAATTTACTTTCCAGTTTTGGAAAAGCAGCCCCAATTGTTTCCATGAATTTGCCAAAAATCAACACTTTGAAAAACACTAAATGTTCTCCTGAAACTCTGGTGCTAATGTTACCTGACAGCCATCAACCCCAGCAAAGCCCAGCAGGTGTTGTGGATCTGTGAGTTCTTGCTCTGAACGTAGCGCCGTTGCTCACATGACTCAAAGTCCTCACCCCAGCCTCCATCCTCCATCTGCTTCGACAGCATGAACTCACAGGCGCGTTTCACCTCCACACAAACAGACCTGCAACGTAGAAAAGAAATGAATGAGGGGGTTAAATAAAGTGCAAAGTGCAGTAAAAGAACACTGGTGATTTTTTAAATGAACATCAACATGAGAAAACAAACAAATAACATACCCGCTTTGGAAAGTGTGGCCCATACATGCAAATGCCTCCAAACCAAACCAGACTCCATATGTGAAACAGACTCCCCAGGACCTAAGACAAGCCGAATACTTCATAAACAGACTAAGAAGCAACAGAATAATGTTTCTGATTATAAAAGGACAAACGCCTACCCTTCCCACGAGCCATCAGGTCTTTGAACCCTCCTGCAGTAGTTCAGCCCCTGCTGAAGAGTTGTCCTATGTGATCAAGAGATGTGGTTTAGCCAAACCATCTTTCAAACCACAATATGCTGAAAAATTGTGCTTGGCTGTACCTAATCTCTTCAGCTCTGTGCTCAGGATATACGCTGTGAAAGTGTTTCAGTGCCTGCATTACAGCTGAGGTACACTCAACATACGTGTAGTCAATCATTATATCACCTGGGAGAGAAAGAGGTGGAATCAGACATGTCAAGACCGATGGAAAATGCACTGACAACTGAACATGACATATTACTGCATGCGCACCAAACACTTCAGATGGGTTCAGCAGCTCTAGCAGTTTTCCACCACGTTTGGTCTCATACGTGGCAAACCCTCCATCAGGATTTCTCATGCTTAGCAGCTGAAACAAAATCACAGAGATGAAAAAAAAATTACTCTACACTTTGAAAGTTTGGGGTCAGTAAAATTAATACTTTTATTCAGCAAGGACACATTAAATTGATCCAAAGTGACATTTATAATAAAGAAGATTTCTATTTCAAATAAATGCAGTTTTTATATATTACAATTTTCTATTAATCAAAGAATCATAAAAAAAAATGTATCATGTTTTTCTACAAAAAATATTAAGTATTAACGGTTTTCAACATTGATAATGATAAGAAATGTTTCTTGAGCACCAAATCAGCATATTAGAATGATTTCTGAATGAAATTCTGAAGAAATGATATTTTATGTTATATTTTAAAACATATTAACATAGAAAACAGCGATTTAAAATTGTAATTATATTTCACAATATTTTTGCTTTTACTGTATTTTTGATCAAATAAATATGGTTTTGGTGACCGTAAGAGAAGAGACATTTTTCAAAAACATTTTAAAAAAGTAAAAATCACACCACCTCCAAACTTTTGTACAATAGTGTATACGATTAGTGTGTTTGCTCTGACATGGCTTGTGAGTTTGGATGCATTACACTTTGTAATTTCAATGGATGAGCATTAGAGAAGTGACAATATATAATACAAGCCTAGTAATAAATACTGAATGTAATCAATTAACTTACATTTGAACTCATTTGTCTTAGTAAAAATGAACAAAAATAAAATTTTTGAGGGACTGCGGTTAAAGATGAGCACACTGTCTATGCTGTGAGTTGATGAGATTTGAGTCATAAAGAGGCTCGGTGTGGCATAGTGGCTTAAGCTCATTGTGCCCTTGAGCAAGACACTTAACCACAGGTTGCTCCAAGGGGATTGTTCCTATAATAAGTGTTCTGTAAATCAGATTATTGTGGCTCTGCACTGGTAAGACACAGACAGAATGTTAAACATGTCTGAAATGTAAATAAGGCTTTTACCACATTGACAGCATCATAGAGTCTTTCTGCAGGAACTTTTTCTTTGAGGAAAGCGCACTGCTCCTGCAGCAGCATCACAGATTTCAGCCCTTCCGCTGTACAGTCCGCAACTATCCAACCACAGTCCCGTGTGCTGAAGGGAAAACCTCCCTGAATCACATGAACACACATACTCATTAAAGTGTTGAAGAGCAGATTAAGAATGGTTAAGAAAGTTGAAAAGCAATACACAAATATTTACCTTGTTCATTTGTCTATAGTATTTCTTATATTCCGGAGGATTATCTTTGATCTATAAAAATAAAAAACTGATTAGACCTCACATAGAGACCAAATTATTACATTTCAGTGGGGGCCAAAGGTCTGAGAGTACAAGTGAAATGTCTCTGTTTTGCTTTTTATATTTAAAACATATACATATAATTAAAATTAAGAAAATTTTTCTTGTACTTCAGCGGAAGCAAGCAAAAACTGACCATTTGTACAAAGGAAATGTCACAAATTCGTACAAATTTGATTAGTGAGCTTGAATGATAAATTTATTTTACAACAAATCTTGTTTAATTTTGTTTTATTTAAAAAACAAACAAAAAAAAACTTAGATTATTTCCATAATTAAAAGAAAAAATTATTTCAATGTGGTCTCACTTTTGGACTCCACTGTATTTGGATTAGCACATAAGCAAATTTAACATTGTCAATACCAACATAGTTAAGTTAAAGCTAAATACATAAACAGGTTGTAATAATAAAGAACATTATGTTTTTAAAAAATGGATTTAATCATCCTCACCTGGGTCAGATCAAAGAAATGATGGGCTTGTGTTAGGCATTCTGTAAACCTGGGGATGTCCTGGGCTCCTGCCTGTTTAGAAAACAAACCCAACTGATCAGAGAAATCACCGGTTATGTGCCAAATTCGGCTTTATTAATAAAGATATGTACCTCAAGAAATGCTTGTACTGCAAATGCAGTGTCCCATAGCTGTGATCCGTTTGTACCCTGATATAAATAAATAATGATATGAGAGGTAATTGTTATTATTATTGCTAATAATAAAATTTAAATTGCTTAACTGATCAGAATAACAAACTCTAGAAGCCAAAAAGGTTAAATTCCTTATAATGACAATCTCTCACCTGCATTTTCAAACCATCCAGACCCAGCCTGGGGCATTAAAAAAAATAAAAATCACAAAAAGGAAGACAGAAGCCAATTATTATTATAAATATATAAAATATACAGGACATTATTAAAATCAGGCCACGAACCATAGATAGTCAGGAATCCTTGACACATGCTCCTGAAAGGCAGGTGATGTGGGTCCGTCCACATACCAGCGTACCAACATATTGATCGTTTTCGAAATCTGACAAAACAGGAAATTAGTTTCATACACAGAGCAATATTTATGAATGAATAATTACTGATGAATAATTTTGATATAACATGCACAGAGGAACTACACACAATAAAACCAGGGACGTGCATTCATAGAGTCAATATTGATTTCATGCTGACATTACACTACATAAAACAAAATTCTTCTTTTCTCTCACCGGGCCAATGCTGATACACTTAGTGAAGCGATCGTCTGCTTTAATATGGTCATAAAGCTCCTTCACCGCTTTTTCTCTCAGCATAGTGCTGTGATGAGCTTCATACACATTCAGGATCACTGTAAAACCAAGTTTGATAGTGTTATGTGACTTAATTGAAATCTAAAGGGTAAAAGATTGTTATTTACAAAGATGTTGCACTTCTCTCACAATAAGCAATAGTAAGCAAGGTGCTGTGTGGTGTGTACAAGTCACAGGCTGCAATGTTGTTCCTCTGAGCTTGCCAGTCAACAGTCGAGTACTCCTGGACATAGAGCTCCTGTTTAACACCCAAAAAAACAACAGCTGTGACTGGATAGTTGGATAGTTCAGTCAAGCAAGCCTGCTTTTAATATGGTGTCAGTGTGGCCTCTAGTGGTGAAACGGTGAAACTTCACCTGTCTTAAACTGAGTACCAGCGGGTCTTCATCTGCAGACAGCCTGACCGCATAGCAGTAGCTCATGGGCAGGTAGACCTGCCGACAGTGGCACCATAAAGTGGAGGGATGTGCTGGCACCCAGGAAGGGAACAGCCTGGTGGAGGAAAAAAAATCTAACTATATAAATAACAAAGCAAAAATGACACAAAATCTGTAACCAGATGAACTCATTGCATACCACATCTCTGGAAAGAGCGTATTCATCCCTTCCCAGCTGTATACGTTGAGGATGGCCAACCAGAATTTGCCCCAAGAGGGTATGCCGACAGCACCACCTGTAACAGAGCAGGACAATACTGAAACTGAACAGTTGTATCTCATTTAATGGGATGCGTTACATATGAACATACACGTGACTGTTCGTTTATCAGCAATCCCAGACCTTTGCTGTGCAAAATATTCCTTGCCCGAACCATATCTGGATCATCAGGCCCGAGTCCCAGAATTCTCAAGGTCGTGTAATTCAAAGCTGTTCCAAAAACAGTAGACTTATCTTCAATGTGCCTGAAAAATGAATATCTTTGTTGTTTATCAGGTCATAAAGGAATAATTCCATTACTATCCCAGTAAAGTTAAACATGTGATTAAAATTAAACAAGGGACAGTAGACCCATAAAAAATGAAAACTCTGTCATCATTTATTTATCCATACTCATTTAGATGGACTATCCCTTTAAATGACAAAACATGATTAATTTTACTTAATTTTTAGGATTATTAATATTATTAGCATTATGATGTTATATTCATGACGGTTATGCTAATTTCCCTCCAAATCATCATTTATCTAAAGCATCTAAACATTTATTTTATTCATTTATTTTTTTTGTAATTGATCATTACAAAAAAATACATTATTCTCAATGGTTCTTTGATTCTAATTACTGTAACAGTACTAAAAATAATTCTTTTAATCCAGTGATTTTATTTTTATTCAGGTGAATTTACATTTATGCATTTGGCAGACACTTTCATCCAAAACAACATACAAAAAAGGAACAAAGCATTTTGTCAAACAGCCAACAATATTGACAGTACACAAGGTTTATAAGAAGGTAAGCTAGTGGAGAAAAAACTTAAATCAGCATAAAGTCAGTACAACAAATAAAATACTGTCATCATGATGTATAAATGTAGTGATACATCAACCGTTTTATTTTTGCATTACAGTAATTGATTTCCTTCTTTCTTTTTTGCATTTTAATAATTAGATAATTTCTTATTTATTTCTTTTGATTTGTGAGTGAAATATAATCTGGACATGTTCCTGTAAGGTATCATGAGATTCATCCCATATAATAACAGATAGTGTTATTAATACTCACAGGCCCCAGCCTCCGTCAGGCAGCTGCACAGAGCGAAGGTATCTAACCATTTCCTGCTTCCATGCATCTGGCAGAGGGATCTTAGCAATATGACAGGTTATGAGCAGACCTGAAAACCATCAACAAATAGACAAAAGGACAATTTAGCTCTGATATTTCTAGGTTTCCCAGTTCCATTATTAACCTTAAAAATGAATTTTTAGTTAATCAACTAATATTATTTATTTACATTATATATAAATTATTATTTATATATTATCATAATATTTATTTTCATCTAATGACTAAACAAAGAAAGTCTGTCCAAACAGCTTATTATAAATTAATGACCTGGAAGTAAGAAAAGTGGTCCACCATAATCCCCAGCCCAGTGTCCATCTTCAGCCTGGAGACAGCTGTAGAAGTCCATTCCCTTCAGTGCAGCTTCTACTGCAGTGTGTGCGGCAGGGGATGCTGAGATGAACTCACCCTGAGGTCAAAGAGAAACAGATTAGTTATGAACATGAATATAAGAATGTAACCTACGCCATTGTACACTTGTCTGTAATGTTCATGTTTACCACGTCCAGTCCCAGAGAGTGAGATTCCAGCATGCTCTGCTGTCTGTCCACATGGTCTGCCTCCTCGATGTACCTCCAGATCTGTCTGCCTTCCACATTACTCAACCTCCAGCGGCTGAGATCTGTCACCGACTCAGTCTTATAGGGGCCTCCCCTTCTCCGCAGACACCTGAATCAAACCTTTAAATGTTACACTTGTTATAGTAACATAGTAACAAATAGTATAGTAACACTTTTCAAACTTTACATGTTTAAATCGTTGATGTGCATCTAACAATAACAATGAAAAGCTCCTTTCTTTTTCATTACTTTATTAAAAATTTAGTTATGTCAGTAAAAAACTAAATACTGGCATTTACTTTCTATTAAATAAAAGACAATAAAATACACACCTTGTAGTTTCATGACTTCAATAAGTTATATTATATAATTATATAAATTATATGATAATAAAGACAACATCTACAGATATGCATATTATCTGCGTCATTGATACGTATAATAATAATAACAATAATTAAAACCTAAATCGTCATAATTAATATATAGTTTCGGTTTGTGTCTTATGGGAAAATGTATTCATCTGATATCTGCGTGATATTAAAAGAACATAAGCATTCGCAAACATGAAACAATTATACTCACGTTCCCTCTGTCATCTTTGAAGTGCATGAGCAAAACTTGTAAACTGAAAAGAACCCGTCATATTTCAGCTGATCGAGAAGGTAAACGCCTCCTTTAAATCAGCCTGGGAAATGTAGTTCTTTGTTCCTCTTAGATCGTTCTCAAAACGGTAAACATGGAAATTGGTTTTATCCTGAAACTACGTTTCCCATAATGCTTAGCACTGCCATCCGAGCGCGATATCGCATGGAGAGACATGACCAGAGGACAGGCCCTCCAATCACAAGATAGAAACATCGCAAAATGGGCGTGACAGTTTACACAACCACGTTTGGAGTGACATGAATAATTAATCACCTCATGAACCGTAGTTGAATAAAAACTATTTTTATGGTTGTCCAAAAATATACAATTAAATACAACAGAATTATTGTGATGAACAAAATACATTCAACTCTATTATTCATAAACCTGGAAAGTATGTATGCAAACAAATTAACCAGTTCTACATTTGTGTTTAAGTACAAGGAGATTCACACTAAGATTTAATTAAACTTAATGGATGAGGCACACGACTTAAGCAAATGTATTTAATCAAAACAAACTTAAAAACGGCAAAAATAAAACTGTTGAGACCAATAAGCAGCAGATAAAGGACATTTTCTTTCAAGCTGGGAGACTGGAAGTGGTATTCAGCAGCTGCTGTTACACTGAAGCATCTTCAGTTCTCTACAATGTCTAAAAGACACTTCAGCTTGAGGTCACACACACGTTCCTCCTCTTTCTGACTCGACAACTCTCTTTTCAAGTCCTGCAAACGTTGTAACAAAGATACTGGTCTGTGTTTTTCAAAAGACGCAGCAGTCTGTTCCACTTCCTTCAAATAAAAAACAAAAGCCGGTTTAAAGCATTTATAATGAAAGCTGCTTTTTAAATTCGTATTAGTTCTAGTTATTCATTACAGTTACGCTAGAATACTGTACTTGTATGTGAATGGTAGCAGCAGGGTGCTTGGAAGAGGAGGTCCTAACTAGAGGAGGCGCACAGAGGAGGGTGGAGGGAAGGAAGAGAGGAAAAGAGGCAGAGGACAAATAATCCACTTCAATCCGACGTTGAATCTGCTCTCCGATTCTAGATATGCATATAAACAAAATTTATAAAATTGACAAAATCCCATAATGCATCATTACAATTTAAAAGATGTAAAATGAGACTACTGTTTGGAGCGGAATAAGGTACAAATACTGATCTAAAATCTTCTCAAGTTTGTGTAAAACTCAGTTTAGTGCTTTAAAAAAATTTTTAAGGTAACCTCTGGCCCTCAGCATTCATCTCCTGAACAGTTGAGAGAGTACGCTGAAGTCGCTCCATTATGGGAGTCTGTGCGCTGTCTGCATCAAAGAGTCTGTTTATTTTGCTAGGAGATGATATTTTCTCAGCCAGGTCAGCGGTTTCATTTTCCTTTAAAAACACAAAAAATTGAGACTTAATGCAATTATAGTAATGCAAGTATATTAATCCAGTTGTGAAGTTGTCTCTGGTATAACTCTACCTGTATATGAACAGTGCCGGCAGCAGGATGCTTTCGGGAGGGGGTCATGGTCACGGGCATAGAGGTCAGGGTAAGAGGAAATGATGAAGGGCACAAAGGTTCTGCTTCAATCCGATGTTGTATCTGCTCTCCAATCCTACTGATATGTTAAGAAATGGTTACTGCAAACATCCAAGCAAAAAAAAATAATTTTATATTAAAATTATTAATGCTAACCTCTGGCCTTCAGCGTTCATATCGCGAATGGAAGAGAGAATCCATTCAAAGCGCTGCAATATTGGAATTTGTGCAGTATCACAAACAGAAGGCCATTCTTCCGTGTTTATGTGACTCTGGAACAGCCTCTGCTTGGGTAAATGTCTGGCCGCAGTGGGGGGCCTGACTTTTGATCTATCAGAAAATGTTGCAATTTTGTTTGAATCTTTTACTGTACGACTGTTATGTAATATAAGATTATACTGTGAATAATACATATGTAAAAGAGTGATAGTTACACTTCTGAGGCTTGCCGTTTTTCCTGATATGTCAGTTTCACAGCCTCTATCCAAATGTCAGGGGGCTGGAAACTCTTCAGGCTGTCTTTGTTAAAGTATACAAGAATCTCACCATCATCCATGAGGGCATCTGTGATTATAACAGTCAAAACATACATTTTTAAACAATGGAACATGTTCAAAGCTCATAATTGGCATTCTGTTACCAATCTGTTATCATCACCTTTTGCCACAAGAGGTTCCAAAATCCAGTCCTTCATACGATGCTCTACACACAGGCATATGATCTCATCCCAGGGAATTTCGTGAAAGGACGGTCCAATCTTCTCATAGTCATCCTCATCTGCACCGCTCACATGAAAGTATTGGTAGTTCACTCTTCTTAGCAGGTTCTCCAGACGGGACATTAGAATAGGTTGGCTTAAGGGTGAGGTAGGAATTTGGGATACATACTGGAATATATAGGCACACAAATGTGGCCAGGAGGCTGAGAAATAAGAAAAGTGATTAGTTTTAATTTCTCAATAAAAGTACTAAACTTTTACCTGAACTATGAAAATTCTGCTAAACAAAACTGATTACATCAAATTGGTACTTAAAACAAAACCTACCACTAATGGGAGGCAGATCCCACTCAGGAAGCTGCCGGCTGAGGATGGTTCTCTTCAGCCACTCCAGGTGTTCTGGAGAGTTCCAGGAATGATGAGGAATCAGCTCACTGTTCTCGGGGAGAGAAAATTCAGGAGGTGGCCAGCAGAGACTGGACAGATGCTCTGACGAAACCACACCTGCTAGGAAACTCAGCACACTATTACAGAGCTGCACGATAGGCTCCGGGTGCTGAGACGGAAGACCCGCATGTTTCCTGTCCTGCTTGTCTCGTTGTAGTCTGGAGTAGAACTCACGGCACAGGCCTAACTCAACAACCTGCAAAAGGGTCTGAGAGGACAGGACTGGGCCAGCGGGAGAGTGGGCAGCAAGCCACCTGATGACATTGCTCATCTGAAGCAGATCAATTATAAAAAGAATGTGTAAATACATAATCCATGTTACATTTTTAATAAATATATTGGTGGATTGAAGATATCAATCTGCATTTTGTCTGAAATTTTTTTTTAAAGCATCTATCCATTGCTTTAAAGGACACCAAACATTATTTACAACAGTGGAATCTACTTTTAATTTCAGATGCTCTTTAAAAAAGTAAATTGAAGATGTAAAAAAAAAAAGTTAAAAATAATAGACTTTGATTTTATTTGAGTTTAAAAATAAATAAGCCAACATGAAATGTGGGTCCGCAATGATTATTTGGCTACAATTTATCACCTTAATTATATCGCCCTATTTTACTTATTGAGCCAATAACTATAGCAATAAAAAGGTCACATATATAAGCGGATACCGATACGACCACATATATCACGCATCCCTAACACAAATATTTTTTACTATATTTAATAAGAACAACTGTGTATTCTTAATATTCCTTTGTAGACCAACCTGCTCTGAGCCTTGCAGGTCAGTGAGGGTTGCAGGTATATGGACGAAGATGTAATCAGAGATGAGACCATCTTTGACTAACATATTCAACATGAGTGCTGTGAGAGAGACAATAAAATAATCAGATTGCAGTCTTTAACAGTATTGTCTATTATACTACATCTTTACTACAAAACTTGCCTTCTTCCAAACCATGATCATTAGTACCACCCTCTTGGTTGCCAGTAACCACCACAACCAGTGGTACAGGACAGTGCCAGCAGCTGGCCTGCTGCACCTGCCTCAGCTGAAGGAGGGCAGCGGGCAGGGACACATCCTCATCCTCTTCACCCTGTCCAGCACTGAGAGAGGGAAGTAGCATCAGCAGAGCGTTGGTACCATGGAGCTCCTTCTGTTCCTCCAGCAGACATTGGCCTTCTGCACTCAGAGGGCCATGACATGCCTGCACACAAACACAGGGGTTAGTCAAGTCAAAGCAGAGACATTTGGATAACTGGATACTAGTGAGCTTCATTTCATGAGTTGGAATTTTCCCCCTGTGGAACATTTTCTGCTCAATACCTCACTTTAACTGGGTAAATAATGACAGAATTTGAATTTTCTAGGAAAACTATTCCTTCTGAAGCTTACCTTTATAGAAATGTGAACTTCATGAGTCTGTCCCCTAATATTTGTCAGGCTGTGACTGATGCACAGCGTTTTCAGTTGCCCTTTGAGTTCTTTCTCAGTCTCTTCGGATTGGTTTCCTCCACCCACTTTAACCTCAAGCCAGTCTGTCAGAATCCTGCATGGAAACAAAAAACAAAAGAGGTCAGTTATGATTTTACATGTTTTAAGAAATTTTCCTACAATTTCGTTCCTTACCTGCTTGCATAACTTATGTCACTATCACAGCTGCTTGGCAACAGAAGCGTGGCTTTCCAGAAGATTCTGTCAGGAGCATTAGGGGTGCTTTCTGCCACAAGAGTGGGCAGGTCAAGAGGCATCCATACACGCTCACTGCCAAAGAAGGATAATTAACCATACATAAAATCATGGTGATAAAAATTATCTGCATTCTGCACATCTATGCCACACTTTCGCCCCACTGTACTGACCTCAGTAAGAGATTGTAGTAGTAGGACACTTTCATTTGATGAACTGCTTCCTGTCTCATTTTCAGCAATCTATAATATTAAAGTTCATTGCCAGGAACAATCATTAAGATGCATAAAAAAAAAAAAACATATCTAAGCACCACAAAAAACAAATTGAAATCTCCAATAACAGACCTTGTGCAGGAAACCGCCATGTTGCCGGAGTTACCCAGGTTGACCATCCCCTGGGCCAGGAGGTCCAGAGAGGGGCCGGAAGGGGCACTGGGTACGAGAGCCTTCAGTTTGAACCGTGGATCGACACAGCCAGGAGCTGCAGGGAAACCACGCATCTGTCTCTTTAGCTGACGACGCACGGCTACCACGTCACGCCACCTAAAGTATATGCATACGTCTGTTCTTTAAAGGTTTCTGTAGAGACCCATTTGCTGCTACAGGGATTCTTTTATACACATAAAGAGAAATAATAAGCTCCTTAAACCTCTTGATGAAGTTGCAGACGCGCCTCAACTCATTGTCCAGGATCTCTTGTGCCATTGCAGCCAGCTCCTCAGCCAGCGTTTCCTCTACTATGCTGTTGCATTCCTCTGCTGAGCAGCGGGCAATACAAGCCGCCTTTTCTTCTAAAGCAAGCCTGGAAGGGAAGAACAGCATCACCAATTTTCCACACATTCATTAATGAATATCACAAATATTCATCAAAGTCATTTTTCACCCAAAAATCTAAATAAAGAAATATTATATTACAATAAATACATATATAATATAATAAACATTTTGGAGAAATTGAGCCTAACAATTAAAATTGTCTTAATGCCTAAATGTTTGCATTGTGACATTGACAATTTACATGACAATTAAGCATAATCCCCCCCCCTCCAAAATTGCATTACTAAAATCTAAACTCTTGTTTTAAAATACATTATATAAATTTTTTATATTGTCAGGTAAACATAATCAATCTTATTAATGGCTTCATTTACTTTTGTCGAAACATAATTTACGTTTTTTTCCCCCATTTATTTTAAGAGAGAAATGTGACTTGTACATAATAATCCCTTATAACTGTTAATTAGGAAGCCAAAGTTGACAGACAATAACAAAGAAAACCTCAGGGAGATATGTAGAATGTGGTACCTTATTTCAGCCTCTGCGGTCACTTTAATGCTCTCAGTTAGCACCTCGTCACTGATTATAGCACACAGCTCACCGCTGAACTGCTCAAGAAAGACTTCCTTCCGCCTAACACCAAACACAAAAAATGGAAAAAGACTTGAAAACGCCCCAGTTACTAAACGTAACAACGATTCCCTGAGATGACTGGAACGAATATTGTGTGAATCATGCTGAGGAAAACTCCTCCGAATAAATGATTTGTTAACGTTTGTGCAGCTGCACAAACAAATGGCATTTCAGCATTTCACTGTCATATATATATATATATATATATATATAAGTCGGCGTCTCGGCGATGAGTGCTATTTCATCAGAAACTTACGAATGAGAAGTGGCAGTAGCGACTCGTGTGCAAACTGTATAGCACGGCAGGGCACGCAATGCTCGCTCATGTTATTTTAGGGAACCGAGGTTACGTTTAGTAACCGGAGCGTTCCCTTTCAAAACGGTCTCTCACATTGCGTGAATCACGCTTGGGGAACGATGTTCAGTAGCACCGTGCTATAAGCGCAGAACAAAAAGCCATCCTGCAAGCTCAATTATCTCCAATGAAGACTCTGCTGGACCAAACCCAGGAAGAGGCCATGCCCCTAGTGGAGTGGGCCCTCACTCCAATGGGGCACTTTGAGCCCACTGAGGTGTAAGCCAAGGCTACAGCATCAACTATCCAGCGGGATAATCTCTGCTTCGTGACTGGCAGCCCTTTAGACCGGCCTCCAACGCACACATAGAGCTGCTCTGTTTGCTGACACTAGATAGAGCTCTCTATATAGGTCCAGAGGGCCCGGACCAGGCAAAACAAGTTAGCACCCCGGTCATTCTCTGAGCCGGGGAGAGCTAAAAGGGTAATGACCTGTGCTCTGAATGGAGTAGAGAGCACTTTTGGCACATAGGTGAGTGGGACAGGGCAAGCACTGAGAGTGGAAATAAAGCCTCCAACACCCAGAACTGTACAGGGGATTGGAAGGCAAGTGCAAGATTCCTTTGAGGGATGACCATCCTCGGCGTGACTTAACCCTCTCCTCTTCTCTCCTGATGGATCAGGATGGCTGCTGTGGCTCAGGGTCCAATGTCACCTTCAGGCGGGGGCCGTTGCACTTGGGGAAGGGGAAGTGCTAGACATTCTGAGGGCGCTGTCGAAGCTCAGGCTCGGGCTTGTACTGAGGCTGAGTGGGTGACAGAGCAGGCTTCGCAGACTGTTGAGTCGAAACAGCCGCCGAGCTGGAGTGCTTGGGTAGGAACTGGTGCAAGGCTTGTGACGACTTCTGTGCTGCAGTGAAGTGTTCTTCGAATCTGTCCACAGCTGGTCCAAACAGCCCGGTGGTGGAGACTGGGAAGTTCAGGAAGGCGGTCCTGTCTGCATCTTTGATCTGTGTAAGGTTTAACCAGAGGTGGCACTCGAGCACTACCAGGCTGGCCAATGACCTGCCCATCGCCTGGGCAGTCATCTATGTAGCACGTAAGGCCAGGACAGTCGCGCTGCACATGTCCTTGAAAGCAGCAGGAACTGGGCTGGACTCATTCATGGCTCTGAGGAGTTTGGCTTGAAAAACCTGGAGGACCGCCATAGTGGGGAGTGCTGAGCCAGCTTGTCCAGACATGGAATAGGCCCTACCCACTAGGGCCGAGGTGGTCCTATAGAGCTTGGATGGATAAACAGCCTTGGTTTTCCATCCCTGAGCCACGGGTGGGCAGAGATGCATGGCAACAGCCTCTTCAAGAGGGGGGAGCTTCTTATAGCCCCTTTGCTCGGCACCATCAATGGAGGTGAGGGCAGCAGAAGCAGAAGAATGGACGCGGGCCGAGTAGGGGGCACACCACGACTTGGTAAGTTCATCATGAACTTCCGGGAAGAATGTTGAAGGTCTCTGACGGGGGGCTCGTTGACGACACCCTGGCAGGAACCATTGATAAAGGCGGCTGTGGCCGGGCTCTTCTTGTGCTGACCACTCCAAGCTGAGCTCTTCAACGGCATTCATGAGGATGCAGATAAGCTCGCTGTCAACACTAGGCCTGACATCACGGGAACCTCTGGGCGGAAGGGAGCCGGGGTCCTCCACGGAGCATTACCAACTTGCTCGTGCCCATCTGCTCAGCCCTCTGACGCCGCTGTTTCTTCCTCCGAGGCTCCTGGGAGGAGAGAAACAGGAGAGCGCGAGGGGCAGGACCGCATTCACTACAGAAAGTGATCCGTGAACGTAGCGAGGCGAGACTTATGCTCTCGCAATGAGAGCAGTCCGTCTCCATGAGTGCTGTCTCAACGTGAGCACAGCCCAGGCAAGTAACGCACTCACTGTGCTCATCCGAGGTGTGCAGGGGTGCCCTGCACGTGCCACGCTCGTGGTGCGACATTTTGCAACAAACTTCGAAGAAATTGGCTTTTAATCTTCAGCAGAATGCAGCAGGGAGAAGTGCTGCGAGAAAGAGCGTATTTCCTCTGCCAGGGCTCTTCTATGGTGAGTAGCAGGCTTCTTCGTTCTTTATCTTCGGAGTCCAGTGAGGAGATGATCTTCACGCTGAAGTAGAAAGATTCTGTCACTTCCGCCCATTTTCCCAGGCTGAAATGCCATTGGTTTGTGCAGCTGCACAAACGTTAACAAATCAGGCATCAGTATTCAGAGGAAAACGGAGTTACCCCCTAGATCAGGGATGGGCAACTGGCGGCCCGCGGCCCAGTGTCTTTTAGTACGGCCCGCTGGATCATATTAGGGTGTACTCACACTAGGCGTTTTGAACCGGGCGGTTTGGTTGGGCTCGGGCGCGGTACGCATGCAGTGTGAGCGCTAACCGTGCCGGAGCACGGAACAGATACTATTTTGTGTGCGCTACTGTCATCATTACGACCGCAAACATATTCTATTACTACTACTACACTACACTTTTCAATTAACTTAATTCAATCAAGTATATTTAGGTTTATAATGGCTCTGGTTCTTACCTTATTGATGAACAGGAAATGTAGTTTGCGAGTAAAGCTGCAAATTATTTCATTAACGTCAGCTGCCTCCATAATAATTTTCTGATATATACAAGTGAAAATCAATGCACGGCATAAATTATAAATTAATTATTATTCAGCAGAATATTAGCGAAAGTGGTTTTCTCCGTTATTTCATACATGACGTAAGCATGCTCCGGCCCGGAATGTTTAGTGCAAGAGTGAGTGCAGGCCAGCGGGTGAGTGGGGAGGGGGATAATCGCGCTCGGGCTCGGTTCAAGGTAACCTTAGACTCAGATGATCAATTTTAAAACACATGAAAAGCAAGTCACATAAAGATTGCTTTCAGTTTATGATGTTAATACTATCTCCAACCAGGAGAGGTCGCTAGTTTCCAGCCGCTCCCGTATTAATTTCAGCGTAGAAGGACGTGCACTCTAATGTTAACATTAGCAAATAATAAATGAAAAACTGACAATGAAAACAGTATTTTCCAGTCAAGATGGTAAACAGATTATCTTTTTACAAAGTTCAAGAGAATACCCATATGTTTGAAAATCTGTATTTTATTTAAATCGCCATCACACCACTGCTCACAAACAATGGGGATACCAGAGTTGCACTTGCCTCAAATTTCAAAGGTAAAATTCATAGTCAACAAAAGCTTTTTGCCAAATGCATGACAGAAATGTTTGCACTGGACTATGTTCTTATTAGCGTTTCCGCGGGTCCTTAAAATGTCTTCAGTTAAATTGTTTACATTTAAGGCCATGGAAACTCTTAAATGGTACAAAAAGTCTAAATTATAAGAGGTCTTTGGGGACGGAAAGACAAGAATTGCTATATGGATTAATATGACGATTAAACTTCAAAAGGCTACGATTTAACTGAATAAACTTGAGCGCTGCACGTCAGCTTTGTGTATTGCGGTTACCGGGGAAACCACTATATTTCTGCAGTTCCGAAAGTGAAACCTGCTGGCAGAGAACGAATTTGCTTTTTCAATAAGCCCATCTGCTATTTTTGCTACATATTTTTAAATGTGAACCAGTGGATCGACAAAAAGCTAATCTATTTTTCTATTGTGTCTGGATTTTTTTTCTTTATTCTGTCTCTCACAGTTGAGGTGTACCTATGATGAAAATTACAGATCTCTCCATTCTTTGTAAGTGGGAAAACTTGAAAAATCGGCAGTGTATCAAATACTTGTTTGCCCCACTGTATGTTCTTATTAGGGTTTCCGCGGGTCCTTAAAACGCCTTCAGTTAAATTTTTACATTTAAGGCCATGGAAACTCTTAAATGGTACAAAAAGTCTATGGTTAAAGGCTGATATGTGAAGTGCAGATCTTAAAAAGGTCTTTAAAGAATTTTAAAAATCCTGCAGATACCAGGTTATTTTATGGTACCATTTGGAATATATAGTTAATAAAATCTTTAAAAACAAATTACATTAGTTATACTTTAATTTCCTTCAATAAAAAGGAAATTGCGTAAGACTGTGTAAAAGGTGTGCGGACGTGGATTAGTAATCTGGCCCCTTGGTATAAAGGAGAAAAAATGCTGGCCCTCGTCACTATCAAAGTTGCCCATCCCTGCCCTAGATTCATGCTATATGACAGACATTTCGAAAGGGAACTTAACATACACAAAACAAAACCATTGTATAAAAAAAATGAATGGGCACACACCTGGCTTCTTCCTGCTTGCGTTTCTCCTCTGCGATTCTCTCCTTCTCAGCAATGATCTCTGACGAGGACAGTTCTCTCAGCAGCTGATTTAAGACTTCCCTCACAACCAATTCCAACTCACTGTCACTCACACTTCAGGACACACATGGGCACACACATTAAGACACAAACACTATGATGAAAATTTGTTTAGGCTTAATGGAAGTGAAATCTTCTGGCTGACAAATAAAACCTGTAGGTCAGAAAAGAGAAAGTTTCTACCTGAGGGCTGCAGACACATATTCAGCAGCTGCACGGGTTATATCAGAGACCTCAGCTTCCACTACCTCATTCAGCACCACATCCACCTCTGCCATTATATCCTGCCAGAGATCACAGCGTCATCAGTGAGCTTATGTATGCACCACAGTGTAGGACTTTGCAGTTAAGACTGAAAAGTGTCTCACCTGATCTGTGTAGGCTGGTTCTGGTTTGGGTGGAGGAGATGGAGGTCGGACTGGTTGTGGGGCTAATATGGGTTGGAAAACCAGCTGTGGCACCACAGGAAGAGTGGATTCTGTTTGGTTCTTCTCTCCGGTTTCCTCCGTGTCATCAGGTTTAACAGGCTTTGTCGTGCCAGGGTGGTCCACGAACAGCCATAGTTCATCCAGAAGCCTTGTTGTCACCTGAGGCCTGGAGTCAGGCTCCATCCAGGGCTTCAACTCCTGTCTCTGTGAATGAGCTGCCAAAGACAAGGATTAAAATATTTACAGTAAGTACAAGTATACTCTAATGTTCACTAATGAACTAAGAATCAAAATGCATCCACACCCTTCAGGGCAACTGGTGGAGGCTCAGAAGACAGACCGTCTCCTGTGTACTTGTTGGAGTCAAAGCTGCAAACGGGATTGTGCTGGGGCGGGTTGGGCAGTGGTCCACCGTTCACCACCTCACCAATCAGAACAGTTCTCTTCCTTTCAATGACCATAGACTTCTTCTGCGGTAAAGAGAAATCAGGCTCCTGACAGGCTGTGCGGCTAAGTTCTACCATGCTGGATGAGAGACAAAAGGCATTCGTTTTCAAAAATTCTGCATCTCCAAAATAACTTTGGACACTATCGCATTGAGAAAATATCTAACTTCTAAATCTAAAAATTTACCAAGAAAATTACAAAATTACAAAGAAAATAAGTAGGACATACCCATCATTGATAGTAAGGCCATACTGTTGAATAA
The DNA here is from genome assembly GCF_001515625.1 of Sinocyclocheilus rhinocerous. NCBI lineage: Eukaryota > Metazoa > Chordata > Actinopteri > Cypriniformes > Cyprinidae > Sinocyclocheilus > Sinocyclocheilus rhinocerous. The sequence goes on from NW_015626394.1 coordinate 268,568, forward strand.
AGTCTGCGGCTTCACTGGCATTGCGGAACATGAGCATTCTAACAAAGTCCTCGATTGGAAAAATGGTGGATCTTTGGGATCCAACAGTAAAGGCTACATTGAGGATTTTCAGTGCCTTGCTTCTCACCTAAACAAACAAAGACAAAAAACACTTTGTAATTAAAGAATAAGGTGTATCGAATGCCAAAACACTTCATAAATACTGGCTATACAACTACTTTCTGGGTAAGATTAATTTACCTGATTGAAGTATCTGTGAAGTATGCAGCTGCTCAAATAAGAAGCTGCACTCACAAGTTTAAAGAACCGGACAAAGTTATTGCTATTGAGTGCTGCAAAGGCCTGCACAGCAAAATCCACCTCTCGAGACTCCCGTACCTCTTTACGGAATTGCTGCACCTCACTGCATTGACACAAAACAAATCAATTTGTATCCTTTAATCCATCACTGCAAATATGTGTATTACCTATTTACATTTTATAAGTTCATGAATTGAATCCATAAACTTGGTATTGTTAGTGACATTATCTACTGTTTGAGCTACAGGAATGTCTTGACTATTGCAATGTTTTTTTACACTGTTCTTAATGGACTGCCTAAAAGACTTGATTCAAGATTCAAAATTCAAAATAGCGTTCTGTTATCTTTACTGCAAAAAAAAAAAAAAAAAAAAAAACAAGTGTTATGGGTTTTCAAATGGGGTCCATGT
>NW_015626394.1:270070-296244 GCF_001515625.1 Sinocyclocheilus rhinocerous
AAAAAAAAAAAAGACAATAAAAGCAAGGTTTTACCGAAGAATATCTCCGTCATTGAGTTTAAGCAACACACTGTATTGGCGGAACTCTGCTTCATTGGGGCAGTACACCTCCTTAGTGTCTAAGTCTTGATACATCTCCTTTAGACTCTGCAGGCATTTTGTCATATTCTCATTGTTGATCTTTGCGTCAAAAGACATCATGGGTTCCTGGCAGAGGTGATGGGCGCAGTGAATGTGGAAACGGGTACATTTCTCAATGAGTGATACTGTTTCTGGATCGCAAAGATGCTGCTGGGTAATGTCCTGCAAGAGAGGTTTAGACATATGATTATTACAAAAAAAGACATAACGGCAACATAATATTCGCATTTTAAATCAATCAGTTTTAAATATTTTAATTAAAATCAACAGTTACACACCTTAGAAATAAGGCCTTAGATCAAGCAATTCAAGTTGTTATGCCCACCTTACGAATTCCTCTGGTTCTGTTCCAGACAAAGTCATACCAGTCACGGTAATTGCCCTCACCCTGGTCCATAATCTGAGTTACGAGGTAGTCCATAGTCATGCTTAGCACAGGAAGTGGTCTAAGCTCATGAGGGAGAGGTTCTTCCTGATCGGCCGAAGACCTGCTATACTCTTTGATGGCAGCAAAATGATCCACCTAAGCAGAAGGGGAGGATTTAGTCAATTTACTCAAAAAGTAACCAATGCATTCAAAGCAAGTAACAGTGTACTATAAAAACATTAAAGGCTTCCAAACATAATAATATTTATCACTTTAATTAATATTAATTACAATAAATAAAGTGAGTTGTCATTTTAACTCTGCCACAAAACATTAAACTCCAATAAAAACATTTTCCTTTCAGATCATTACTGGACTGTATTATGATCAACACAAACCTTCTCTGTATCTGGAATAACCTCAAAGACGCTCAGCTGGTTGCGGGTTTCTCTCATATACCGCTCTTTCTCTGGGCACATATCAGGGCATGTTCCCACAAACACTTTGGACATATCCAGGTCTGTTCTTTTGGGTCGAGCTTCAGAGACAAAAATATATTTTTTTGCCCAATCATTTATATTCAAATATAAATATAAATAAAACAAGCAGCATAAATAATATTATATCACATACAATATAATTGTATAATTCTATACTAATAATAATACATGCTGCATTTACTTTATTATAAGTTCAGTACTAGATTGTATCAGAGCCAATTAAGGCTTTACCTTGCCGTAAAATCTTGTCTCTCTGCTCTAGGAGGCGGTATCTCTCCTCTGCTGTTTCAGCCACCTGACCAATCAGAGGCTGCAGTACTGAGGGCAGGTTAATAATAGGTCGTTCTACGCTCCGCTCCTCTGAGACTGAATCCAGTGGTGCCTCAATCTCAAATTGGAGTATTTTAGCAACAGCCGATTTTTGGATTGGAGAGCTATAACATAAAAACCACATGCAGAAATAAATAATTAGGCCAAAAAGAATCATGCAAAAAGACTGTTTGATATTACACGTCTTAAATTACCTTTTAGTAAGGGAGCTAGTGGTGCTGATGGGCACTGCTCTGGTAAGAGGCTTACGACTAGGGGAGGACTGCAAAAGTGCAGCACCAGATTCTGAGTCCCCTGTCAAATCTTTGACTTCTGAAAGTCTAGCAGCCTTTTCACTTGGACCTGTAAGTGACAATCACTTCATAAGCATGTTTATGTATGTATGTATGTATGTATTTGTTTATTTATGTTTTAACGCCATATCAGCAACAATGGCTATATTAATGGCAACATTAACAATATCATTTCAATACATAATTTACAATAATATAACATCTTCTTAAGAAACTATCATTATACAAAAACTGTCTTCTAGTATATTTTCTGAATAACATTGTTTATTGTTTATAATTTAAAATTGGACATTCTATTAAAATGTTTTACATTCAAAATATTATTGAACAAGTCACAGACTGGTTTCTCTTCTCCTTTCAATAAATATGAATGAGTGAGTCTTGAATGTCCAATTCAACATCTTGTATATACAACTTCATAGGCATAATAGCATGAAAGTTAACATTTAGTTAACATTAGTGCTTCTGCTTAATTAAGACCAAAACAAGGTATAAAATCACATTTACACAGCATATCTCCAACATTTTTTTCAGATGTTCATCAGTCTAAAGCAAAGAAAAAGCTATCATGTCCTAATTTTCTGTTAGCTCCTGTGTTGTTAAATTAGATTTGTATTGTAACTTTTAGCAGCAGCAAAAAAAATAAATAATGCAAATGTGAAAAAGTGAACTTGACCTCAAACAAGTTTAGTAGGGCCGGATTTGCTTCAGTGGAGATTTCAGTTCGAAGCAATACCAAAGATTATATAATTGGAATATTTGAATAAATGTTCTTTCTACATTTTTATTCTTCAAAAACACTGTTAGTGCATTCATTGATAATGCATTATTTCTTTATATCATATTTTTGTCAACAATATATTTTAATTAAAATAGTTAAATTATCAAAACATTTTTCATCTTTCTTTTATTATACTGATTAAATAAACGCTTCATTTTCAGCAGTAATTCTATTGGTGACATTAACAAGAACAGCCTTTTGAAGTTTAACAGTCCCACAAGGCCAAACCAAATTTTGACTTAAATTACATTAATTGCACTGTCATGGTACACATTAAATATTACATTTAATAAATTAAGATTTTTACTTAATTTAATTAAACAGCAAACAAACTTCTAAATAGTACTGTTACTCACTTTGCTTTTTTCTTTGCCAAAATATGTGAATTTCAGTCCTCTGGAATAGCTTTCCTTTCTTTTTGGCTTTGGCTGCAGATGCCTGGAAGGCAAGAGAGACTTCATCTAAACAATCACAAACACATACATTAAATGTAACTACTTTTGTGGTAATGAGCATTTTGTACTATGCATTTCACTAGACATGCTCACATGATCTTGGAAATGCACAATGGCCAGATTCTTCTGAGGCCTGCAATAAACCTTAAGCACTTTCCCAAAGTGCCCAAAATGCTGTATGACAAGGTCCTTCTTGTTGAGGTTGGGTGGGATGCCTTTGCACTGTATAACAGTGGCATCAGTAGGAGAGAGACCAGCCAAACTGTCTGTGCTCTCCTTTCGAGAAGCACGTCTACCTGGAGTGTGTGTCTGTGGTTCAGGCATGAGTGCTACAAAGACAAGTGATCACAACAATGTTAGCAAGAAAAATAATTTCAAAATAGCTTAGGATAAAAATTAGGGATATTATAGACCCATATTGTAGACTTTTTTTTAACATTTATCAGATTCAGTCTATATTGAATATTTAATTATGAATGTTTTTTTTACACCTTTTTATTTTAAGAACACCAATAATTAAATAACACTTTTAAACGTAATCATCAACAAATCTCAAAATAAATATCCATTTTTCATACTGTACATCATAATGTTGTGATGTCTAAATTCACTTGTAGCTTGTAGGTTTTTGTTATTTACTTAATTCACTTACTTTAATTTACCTTCAAAATAGTAAAGAAATAGTACGGAATATTTATATATCAATCAATAACATGAAAATAATCTAATTTTAATATTGGTGCGCTCCTGAAGAAAAATCACAAGAGAAGACATGTAACTTACAAACTTCCTCTGCTTTTTTCAGTACTGTGGAAGCCTGCGATCTTGGAGGTATAGTGGCCACATCTCTGGCTGGACCAGGTGGATCTGGTCTATCTGGAGGATGATCTTCTCTCTTCACTGGAGTGACTTTGGATTTCATTAGCTCAGACAATGCATTGAGAAAAAGCCCTCCAACCGGGCCACGAGTTCTCAGCAGCGGGCGTTTGGCAGGTTGTCTTGGTCCATCTGCACCAGTCTCACTATTGCTTTTAGTTGCATTTGGATCATCCGGCTCCTCTTTACGTTTTATGCCAAAACCCACAAAAGCTGTTTCTCCTCCACTGCTCTGTCCATCAGCTGCTCTATCCTCCGTTCTTTGTGGGGCTTCAATTTTTGGGACCCCAAATCCAAAGGATCCAATGCCAGTACCACCAAATGCAGGCATTTTGGTATCTGATTGAGACTGAAGGGTCTGTGCTGTGAAGCTGAAGGTAGACGGAGTCGTGGGCTGAGAAGCAGGCGTACTGCTGCTGGAAGGGTTGGCTGGCTGAGAAAAGGTGAACTGAATGCTGCTGCCACCACCGAGCGTCTCCTTTTGTGAAAAATTAGCATTAGAAAATGAGACAGAAGGAGCTGCTGCTGGCTGTGAGAAGCTGAAGCCCAGAGCGCTTGGCTTTACGCATGAGAACAGTGAACCACTGGAGGAATTCTCCATTGTACTAGTTACGGCCTTGGACGATCCAACAGGTTCAGAGGCTGAAGACAGATTTGAGCCGGGAGGTTCGGGGCTGACACTGAAAATAGGTTTGAAAACGGCATCATTGGGTGGCTTGAAACTAAACTGGTTCCCACCAGTGGGATTATCAGTCCTACCCCCTGTTGAGGAGCTGGATGTGGCAGTGGGTACAGAGAGGGCAGAAAGCTGACCAAAACTGGGCTGGTTGGTAACAGTGCTGCTGAAGCTGGTCAAAGATTGCGTGGCACTGGAGGAAATACCAAATGCAGAAGGCTGACCAAAAGCAGAGGTCTGATCAAAAGCAGACATCTGATTCTGTCCTGTAGCTTGAGAATATGAAGGCGGTGGTTGTCCAAATCCAAGTGTGCCTTGACCCAAACTCGACTGCCCAAAGGCCGGGGCTGTTCCCAGAAAAGAGAATGATGATGGCTGCCCCAATCCTTGTGATAACCCACCTGTCTGGCCAAAAGTAGGTGTCTGGCCAAAGACAGAAGACTGTGGCGTTGGCTGGCCAAAAGCTGGCTGACTAAAAGCAGAAGGTTGTCCAAAACCAACACCCTGTGCGGGGTTCTGCTGGGCATAGGACTGAAATGGGTTTCCAGACTGATTACTGTCGTTTGGTGCATGAAAGGCAGTTTGTGACCTACCAAAAATGTTTGAAGGATTCATGATGGCTGGAACAACAACTGTTAAGATTTACTGATGTGATACTGAGCAAATCATCAGCTGGTCATTACCAACATCCTCTGAATCCTCTAAAACAAAGATACAAAACAGTTACATATGACTTTCCAGTTAATCTAAAACCAAATGTGAAATTATACATACAAATAATGTCTGCATAATATGTGCAAACCCAAATTAAACATGTTTTTAAGAGCTCAAATAGGAAATGATAAAGACGAAATGCTGCTCTAAACACTGAACGCTTTTAACTTCGCAAATTCCCAAAACCAACCACCTGAATACTAATAATATTTGTATGTATTTAATTTATCTACATTATATATGCAAAAAGTCAAAAACACTCAAATCGAAAAGAAACAAAAACTGCAAATACTTGCAATGGTGCTGTTCTCGTCGCAGTCGGACAGTTATGTTTATCTCTCTTCTTCGTGAACTGGCGCCTTGATTCAACGCGAGTCGCGGGCGATTGCGGCCTCTACAGGCAGGCAAAGAGCATGACACCATTAGATGACGAGAAGTACTGGAGGTGAATGGGCTAAAATGAATGAACCTTTACCTTACAGAATTCCACCCAAAAAAAAAAAATTTATTTTTTTAAATTAAATAAATAAACCATTTTATCCATTTAGGTTTTATAATATGCAAATTAAATAATAGATATGTACAAATGAGAAATATACTATTAAGATGTCACAACTATAGGCCTGAAGTCACTTCAATTTAGATTTATGGTGATTTAAATATTGTGGAACAATATATATATATATATATATATATACACACACACACACACAAAATGAAGTTTAAAAAAAAAATCTAAACATACAAATGTGTATTTGTCAAAGGTGATACATTAGTCATTTCATTTGTTACATAATTTCATTAGCTTAATTTCTATCAGTTGTGTTCCAATATTTATCTTTTGTAGTAATAAATTATAAATATCCACTATTTCCCTTCCACTAATACTGAACAATAACACAAAAAGAGAGATTTTAGATTCATATATCATTTAGTTCATATAATACATTAATATATGTCAGTATAATGAAATACAATCCACAACAACAATTTAATGGCAAGAGTTATACAAAATATGGTGGGGAAAAAAGTATTTTTCACAGTGTTATACAGGGTCCTTTATACTGTATATCCCAAAACACAATAGAATTACATCCAGACAGAGGTAAAGAAGTTGACATATTCACATGATTCACACTAGCTGATCATTTTCATATACACAGGCAGCTTATATCTTGCTGAAACATTGGTATTCTTTAGCTATGGTTCAGAAGATGTCTTCTGTCTCTCCACAAAGTGGAGGTTAACCTGTCTGTCTGGCACAAGCACTGTCCGATTGAGTGAGTGAACCTCACCTACAGTTGGGTCCGGTCTGATTTCAAACAACTTGATTAGCTGGAATGAAAAGATACAATTATAAATCACAATTTATAATGTCATATAACTGTCTGGCACAAATTCAAAAATAATTGTCTGTATTTCTTACCCTTGCCAATGCCAGATGCAACTCCAGTTCAGCAATGCGACGGCCAACACAGCCTCTGACTCCAAAGCCAAATGGGATTGACCCAAATGGGTTGGGTCTTGTTCTGCCATCTCTGAGCCAGCGGTCAGGTTTGAACTTTCGTGGCTCTGGGAAGACTTTCTCATCATGGCTGATTGCATAGTGGCACAGAGTGAATGTTGTCTGTTTAAAAAAACAGCTGATTTAGTGATGCTAATTTCTGAACTGGCAACCCTTTTTTCATCCTAACAACATGGAGACAATTTACCTTTTTAGGGAAAAAGTGTCCACCAATGACAACATCATTTTCTGCAATAAGACGAGAATTCATGGGTACCACAGGGTACATCCTGCACATGAAATTACAGAGATTATAATATGCAGTTATACACCACTTGTCAAAAGTTTAGAATAATTAAGATTTTTCTTAATGTTTATGAGTCTTTTATGCTATATATATATATATATATATATATATATACCACAAAACCAGTGAATTACCATCAATTAATATCGATTAATAATAATGGTTCTTTTTATCAATAGTTTTTGCAGCTTAATATTTTTGTTGAAACCGTAACACATTTTCTCAGGATTCTTTGTATCATGAACTTAGACTCCGTGGTTCCTCCCACTCACCACCAGAGGGCTCCCTCACCTAAGTACTGACTTTTTTGTTCTGGACTAATTTTGCAATAAACCCCATACCTGGAACTGAATGCCACCCCCTGTCCTGTTTGTATTTCTGCTGCTTCTTTTAATAAAGCCACAAATGGATCACAACTCTGTTGTCCCTTTGTTACAGAAGACTTCACCATCCACTGATCCAGCGGTGCTTCTTCAGCTGACTAATGAAATCTCTGCTTAGTCAAGCGTACTAGCTGCAAATCAACAGCAACTCAATCGATTAACATTGTTAACAGAGGAGCTAGTAAAGACGCTACAACATCTTCGTTTATCCATGCCAGTCCCGTCAACACCACCAGCTAGCTCCGCGGCTAAAACCAGCGCGGAGTAGCGGTCCTGTGTCAATTCAGAGGACATTCCCGACATCTCACTCATTGTAGAGTTCCATAGGACCCATCCAGATAGACCTACCCCTTGACCTTGAGGAAGACCCCAGCATGGATTGCCTCCTCACGTCAGGAGCCACTTGCAGGAGGGGGGCTCTGTCACGAACATGTCTTCTGTGGTTCCTCCCACTCACCACCAGAGGGCTCCCTCACCTGAGTATTGACTTTTTTTGTCCTGGACTCCATTACCCATGATACCCATACCTGGAACTGATTGCCACCCTCACCTGTTCCCCATTTCCCAGACTATTTAAACAGCTCACTTACATCCACTCCCTTGCAAAGCCTTGTTTTGCCCTGGCTGACATTTCTGAGCATTCCATTGTTTCCTATTGCCTTGCCTGTGTATGACTCTGGACTTGTTACCTTGTTTCTGACCCTTGCTGCCTGCCTACTGATCTCTGCCTCGATTGTTTGGATACTGTTTATGATTGTTCGCTGCCTGTATTTTGACTATGACTCTGTTTTGTCTTGGATATTGTTACTGCTGGTGTTCGACCCTGGCCTGTTTGTATTTCTGCTGCCTCTTTTAATAAAGCCGTAAATGGGTCCAATCTCTGTTGATCCTTCGTTACACTTTGACGAATAGAACGTTCAAAAAACAGCATTTACTAGAAATAGACATTTTAAATAAATGCATTCATTTCTTCTTTTTTATCTTGCTCAACCCAAATTTTTATATGGTAGGATATTACAGTTTACATGAAAACATTAAGCTGCGCAGCTGTTTCCAATATTGATAATAAGAAATGTTTCTTGAGCACCAATTCAGCTACTTTTTATGATTTCTGAAGGATCATGTGACATTGAAGACTGGAGTAATGACTGTTGAAAATTCAGCTTTGCTATTACAGGAATAAATTACATTTAAAAATATATTCAAATAGAAAACTGTTATTTTTAAATTAGAATAATATTTCACAATATTATTGTTTTTACTGTATTAATGATCAAATAAACGCAGCCTTGGTGAGCATTAAAGACTTCTTTTCCTAGCATCCAAACATTTGACTAGTAGTGTATAGTATACGCCGAATTTGCTTTTCGGGTTGGCCTCTGTCAAATCTTATTTTGACTTCTCAAAGATGTATTATATTACACAACATAATTCTCAACCTTAATGCTTCCTTGATGACAGCTTTGAGGTAAGGCATGCTGTTCACTTCCTGTGCAGTTGGGATTCTGTCGCCCTTTAAGACTCTGGTTACATCCTGATACAGAGCCTCTTGAGCTTCTGGATCTCTTGAGAGGAGATACAGTGCCCACAACATAGTGTTGGAGGTCTAGAACATGACGAAGAACAAATATAATTTCAAAACTCATTTACATATTTTGCTTAAATATAGTCAAATATACATTAAATGTCTCTTACTGTGTCCACTCCAGCCAACAGCAACTCAGAAATACTTCCATAAACGTCTTTACTGCTCATCTTGACATTGGAAAGCAGGTAGGTGAGATACTCCCCAGCAACCTCCTGATTTGCATCCACGCGCTTCTGAATGGCCTCCATCTTCATGTCAATCATTTTTCTGGCTATGCGTAATCCATAAGTACAATACATCATCAAACTGCAAAACATGCCTGTATCTCTTGTAGTCTATCTGAAGAAGATGCGTGAATTAATAAGCTTACCAAATTTGAATATGCCCTCCCAGCCATTAATGTACCACTGCCAAAATGGCAAGTAATTGCGAGTCCAGTTTGGCAGCAACACCACAGGCATGCTGTAGGTGAACATTTGTGCAATAGAATTAATGAAATTTTGTGTCTCGGCAGGAATCTCCTTCTCCAGGCAGCCAATGCGTGTCTCAAACAGAATGGAAGAGATACCTGAATGAGAAAAAGATCAGTAAAGAACTTCACAATTTTTGTGGGTAAAAATTGTGTTAAATTGGCATGCACATTAATTATAATAATAATATAAAGACTATAGTTTGTTTCATAAAATGGATGGATAGTCATGACTTTAGCCATGGTAAAATCTATGATTTTTGTTGTATGCAGCATTATTTCAGGGATCATATAGCCTAGTAGAAGGATGCCATTTAGTCAACTTTCTAAATGAAATTACTCAATGAATAATAAAACAATAACAATAAATCTTTCAATACTTTAAACTATTTTATTAGGTTTTAATAACAACATACATAATATTTCCATAATATTTTAATATGCAGGCAAATGTTTGATAAAAACAATAATCCCCACAAGGACAAGCTGTATTATGAATATTTGTGGTCAGTAAGATTTTGTTGAAACAAATCAATACATCCATTCAGCAAGGCTGCATTAAATTGATCAAAAGTGACACTAATGACAATTATAATCTTACAAAAGATTTGTAACATTCTATTCCAAAGAGATGCAATACCTTTGAACTTCCTATTTATAAATGTTATTACAAATAATGATATATGTTGTTTCTTTTAAGCAGTTCTTTCACATAGTAGTGTCAGGTAAGCTCCTAATTATCCTCAGAGGAACACGTAGCTATTAAGGGCATTGTGACAAATCAGGTACATCCTTGGGAATCTGTAAGCAAGTTGTATCTTCTGTTGTCTGATTTGATCTCATTTTAAGTGCTTATGGAAAGGAAATACCTTCAAGGGAAAAGCGATAAAGCTCATTGGTCATGTTAGAGACCAGATCACCGGTGGGGCTCATCTGCCGCAGATAGTAAATCCGTTTGATGAAGTCTGTGACCACCGCATTGACCACATCTCCATACTGCACGGAGTCCTTTGGATGCAGCATGCGTTTGTTCAGCACTGTCCGCAGTTTGTACCATTTCTCTCTTTCTCTGTTGAAGAACATATTGTCTTTTCAGAAGGGCAACAATAAACGGCACAACTTGCTAGAGTTCATAAGTTTACATAATGTCACACGGCTACATAAGCCAAATGTACTTTGGTCTTATAAAATCTCCAGACATGACTAGTCTTGCAGAATGTTTGTTACAAAACAAACCTATATTACAGATACAGAGCAACTGTGTCAAAAGTTTTTTACTCTGTGAAAGGGCCGTAGCCGATGCCTTTCATGTCACGGTACTCTGTCCACAAAGTCATGTCTCCTCTGGAAGGAAACTTCTCATCTTTTCTAAGGAGTTCCTCCAGTAAGTCCACACTGTTTATTGAAATGGCTTGGAAGTTTCCAGCATTCACTTTGTACAAAGGTCCATAAACCTGGTTTTCATATAACTGGAGAGATGAAAACAAGTGGTGAAGAACAAAGAAGATGTGCTAATGAAGAAACATCTGGTTGATTTTGAGATAAATTGCATTGTTTCAGAGCAACATCAGACTGGGATCACAACAAGTATACTGAATTATGTAAAAGTGTTCAATTATACAAGACAGTTGTTTCCTTTCTATTCGATGTCCTTAAAGGTAAAAACAGTGACAGTCTGAGTACATAAAGGGAGGCATAAATCATTTACAGTCACATGATAAACAAACTATGGCTGTGGTATCTCTCTGTACCTGCAGCTCATGCATGCGATTCAGGTACCCTTTAAAGATCAGTGTGTACAGCATCCTAAAGGTTTTGATCTCTGGGAGGTCAGCCACAGTCTTGAGCTTCCTGTGGCTGTCCTGGACAGTGACAGAAGCAGCAGCATTATCCATTGCCCCTCTCCTGATGTCCGTGGCCACTGTCATGCGCCTCAGAAAACCGAATCCGAGCCTTCTTTCTGCAGAGCTCACTGCAAAACGAACAGCCATTATGGAAGTGGGGAGAAGAGTGAGGGAAACACACTGATAACATGGGAGGGAGAGGGAGGTGGGGCAAAGCCTCTCTAGTTAACCCTTCACTATCTGCTGTAAAGTAATATTGTGTGTGGATTAATGTTTTTAAAGGTGAAACACCATTATCATGCACATAATGATACTGTAAGAACATTGCCATCAACTGGAAAATTTTCTCCCTTTTAAAAATGCCAAACCTTTGTCTTTCCTCACAAAAAGCTGCTCTTTTTCATACAATGAAACATTTGTTTTCATGTTTTCATACAAAAACGGCTGTCCCTGGTCCCCATACTTTTTTTTAAATAACAGCAGTGGGAATATTCTGCCATATTTCTCCTTTTGTGTTACACCACAAAATAAGGTCAGGCAGATTTGGAATTACATTGAGGGTGAGGAAACAATGAAAATGTTCATTTTGGGTGAACTATCTCTTTAACATTCACCTTTCTTCCAATTCCTACAGGGCATAGTGAACAAACGTAAACAAAAGGTTTTGAATCCAGGTTTTCCTTGAAAGAAAATTGCTGTTAAGTAAATTTTTTTCTTTCAATCACCTAAGAAGGTTAGACAACGTATATAATATTGATGTTATGAAAAAAAAAAAAAGTTTCGCTCTAAGCAAATATTACGTCTCACTTACACAATTACTGTAAATGAAACACATGACTGTAAACAATGGGAAAGACAATTAGTGCATGATAAACAGCGCATCTGTTGTTGCTTAACCAATAACAATAGAAAAAAATTCACAAATTTTTCACAAGTTGGATTTTATTACTCCAGTGTGTAACAAGCCTTTATCCAGGTGTACATTTCAAAGAATGATTCATTCATTCTGTAAATCACTCGCCTGTTGCTCAGTCTGCATCTTACAAAAGTCTGTAATGCCTGTATAGTCTTCACTTCTTCATCTCTGCAATGTTTTTGATGGAGCCAGCCGGGTCTGTCTTATAGAGCATGAAGTGTCCTTGCACCTGAGCAGCGCTGAGTTCTGGGTGTGCTGCCAGCGCTTGCTCGGCAAACCGCTCAGCCTCAGCTACAGACTCCTGAGGGTAAAACCTCCGGAACATCTGAGTCAGCTGCCAGTGAGAGCAGTAGCCCACATACTGCTTCAGATCCACACGGCCAGGTCGGACAAGAGCTGGATCAAGTCTTCAGCACACAGAGGAGAAAAAAAGAGAAAGGGGAGAAAAGAAAACAATACCATGTTATAACAAGGAAAGCACAGGCGTTCATGACTATTGGGTACTTCATTCATTATTACTGGATTAAAAAACTGCAAAAAGAAATATTTTAAGATAAACTAGAGCATTATTTATTAATGACTGAATTAGATTTTTTTTAAACATATAAAATATATATATATTTTATATATATATATATATATATATAAAATATAAAATCTTGTTTGGTCTCGTACTGTATCGTGTACCTTGTCAGTGTCGTGCGCTTTGCTTGGCCATTTGTTAAAAGCGTCTGCTAAATGACTAAAAGTAAAGTAAAAGTAAAATATATTTTACATATTAAACATATATTATATTGATTTTATATATTAAATATATTGTGTATATATAAAATATCATACACATTTTAATAATTATTCAATTATCTGCTCAAATCTGCTTATCACTACCTTGAACTGTAAAACACAGTTTATTACCACTAATCTTCCTTGTGTTAAAAACAAAAAAGTTATGCACAATGAACAAGTTGCAGTATTGAGCTTTACCTCTCAATGAAATTAGTTGTCATAAACACAATTCGGGCCTCTGAAGATGCCACTCCGTCCAGAGCATTCAGAAGTCCACTGAAAGTGAGCCTTCCCATGCCTTGATAGGCCAGCGGATCTGTGGGAACACATGGCAAGGAAGATTAAATGAGATCAACAAGAGCAGAAATATTCCATGGTGCTGTTAATGCCATGGCTAGAGACCAATCTATTATTATAATTAATCACATGTGATTGTAGTTACATTATATTACAAACAGACAGTGAGAATTCAGAAGCACAACAGCCTGTGAGACATACTCTCTGTGGGAAGCAGCTCCCGGCTGACGAAGGCTGCATCCACGTCCTCTAGCAGGATGATGCTTTGCTGTGGAGCGACACTCAGCAGGTGGTTGAGGCGATCGTCAGACAGGCTGCGGTCACTGAGACTCATCAGACAGATGCTGTAACCCAGCTCGCCTGCTAGCGCAGTTCTGAAATACCAGAAGAAAGGTAAGACTTGGGACTTGCAGTCATATTATACCATTAAAAAAAATCAGATGTTATTTGCACAGAAGTATAAAAATAGCAACTTATACTATTTGCATTTTGTCTAGTAATAGATTATTAGAGTTAATAAATACATACATAAATACATAATATTACAGGTATATGTAGTACTGTTCATAAGTTTGCAGGTCTCTAAGATTTGTAACATTTTTTTAAAGAATTCTCTTTTGCTCACCAAGGCTGCATTTATTTAATAATAATAAAAAAAACAGTAATATTGGGAAATATTATTACAATTTAAAACAACTGCTTTCTACTGTAATATGCTTTAAAATGTAATTTATTCCTGTGATGCAAAGCTGAATTTTCAGCAGCCATTACTCCAGTCTTCAGTGTCACATGACCCTTCAGAAATCATTCTAATATGCTGATTTGGTGCTCTAGAAACATTTAATATTACTATCATCAATGTTGAAAACAGTTGTGCTGCTTAATTTTTTTGTGGAATACATTTTTCCCAGGATCCTCTGATGAATACAAAAAAGTTCAAAAGAACAGCATTTATTTAAAAAATGGAATACAACTCGGTCCTCTGAGATTTATATTAATATTGTTGTAACTTTGTCTGTCTGCACCAGACTAATCTACACTCTGTATAAAAACTATACTTTATAAGACACTATTATTCATAGTAACATCAACTGTAAACAAAGCAACTGTGCTCACATAAAGCTGCTCTTTCCGCAGCCTGGGGGTCCATACAGCAGATATCCCCTCCTATATGGAATGCCTGATTGAAACATATTCAACAACACATTTGGAATACAAAAATAAAACACAAAATAAACAAAAAAGCAATACTTTTTAAATTATTACAAAGATTTCAAATTACATTAGAGGCATGCAGGCATTTTTTTTTCCTGATATGCAAGTATGAAAAATTTATTTTTTCACCTCTGTCAGTGTACCACTTAGGATTGCCAATGAACTCCTTTACATCATCCACAATCCTCTCTGCCACACCATTCTCTAGCACTACGGAAGACAGTGGTCGCCGTCGCCTTGGAAACCCAAATGGCCTCCACTCTGCTCCAAGTGCAGTGTACATCACAGTTCTGCCCTCTTCCTGCTTTAAAGCAAGTTCACGTGCTGCATGGACACAGAATCAATCATTAAGACTGCAGCATATTTTTAAAGAATTCAGCTGACAGTCTTTAAAACTATACATTTGAAGTTAATATAACATTTCACAGCAGGTTCACAACACTGCTGAGTGAAGGAAAAATGAATAAAACACAATCTAGCCGCTCATACCTTCTTGAAGTATGTTGAAGAATATTTGTCGGTCTCTGCCCAGAGCAGTAAAGGTGACGGACTCCCAGGGCGTTCCAGTGTGCAGGTCCACCATCTGCTTTTCCCTGGTCCTCTCCACTCTGATCCACTTCCTGCCATACCTGAAAACACAAAGCCTCAATCAGAGAGATGGACAACTATGTGTTGGATTGATTTCTGAGAGAAAGTCAAATCAGCAGCACATTGAATGTAAACTGCCCAAAGTAACATCACAATATATTCTGATCTTACCAAATGATGTGGTTGCCTGGACTTGGATGGAAGTCAAACTGTGTATGGACTCGTCCACTCTCATGCTGCATGTATGAGGTCTCTACACTCAGATGCTGGGTGTGTTTGGCATGTTTAGTGATCCAGCTTAAGAGCCAGTGATAACTTTTATCTCTGCTTGGGACCTCCAGTGTGATCATGTAATTTCTCCTAAAGAAGACCATGCCAACCTGTGCCCCCTTTCTGGCAACTGCGAGTGCTGTACCGATACCAACTAGTCCAAATCCTGCCCCAAAGTAAGGGTTGTCCTTCAGGGCTCCAATAAAATCTGACAGGGTCATGATGAAGGTGTCTTCAGGATCTCTTATTCAATCTGGAAAAGCCTTTTTGTCCCTTCATTGCAATATGCAACCTACATTCACAGCAGATGAGGTGAAATCATTTTAATTTTAATTTTGATGAGAGATTGTTGAGATTGATAAAACGTTATGCCAAGCTGTCAACTGACCAGGTCTATCTTTTTATTTAAATAAATGCAGATTTAAAAAGTCTCTATACTTACGGCAGAGCAAATATCAAACCGCACTTTAGAAACAACATTCTTTCTGTTAGCTTAAAAGAAACGAAATGATGCGAATAAGATGCAACATAGCAAACCCTTTCTACAGTAACCCAGGTTGCAAAGTGAACAAATCGTTCTTTTGAGTGAGTCGAATCTTTTCAATGACTCGGTTGAAATGGTTCACAAATCAATCCCACTTTAAACTCGTTTAATTTTGAACCGGTTCTTTCAGACCAACTGTTCAAAAGAACCGATTCACTCAAATTAAATGAGCAAATCACATGGCGACCTCTGCGTTGTTTCCGTTGTTCAGGGAAATAGTTCCGTATGAACCGTGTTTCACATTAATAGTTCCGTTGTGACTGATTACGACGCAGTCGCGTTATGACACTTTTAGGTATTCTTATGAACAACTGTCTGTATATCTTGTGTTTTTTTTTTAAAGGATTATTCTCCACTGTGTATACAAAATTATGTCAAAATTCATTTTCCTCTTTGAACAGAAAAAGCCCAGAAATGACGCTGCTTACATTGTTTCCATCCACACAAGTGAAGGTAATTTCTTATTATATAATTGAAGTAATAAATAATGTGTATAAACATAATAAAGCATTAATGCGCTATCACGTTTATTCGTCTCTTGATGATGACTATATTCGAGTAGTTTGCTTTAACTGAACACATCTTCTGTTCCTTGTGGATGCGTTGTTTATTTGTTTGTCAGAGCAAATGAAACACTAACCTCCGCGCAGGAGGTCCAAATTTGTTTAATAAAAACATTTTTCCAACAAAACATGTTCACGTAATATTTAACGCACTGGATTAATTGCTTTATGTCCTTAATGTTAACAGACAAAAACACTCCGCTCTTTCAGTCTCAAGTCTGGTATTCCAGAACCCTGTTAATCACATTTTGAACTCATTGGTGATGCAGAACAGTCGTGTTGCCCTGGGAGACGGAAACTCTTCATGGTCCTGATGCTGTAATAGAGTTTTACCCCTCTTGAGAGTTGATTTTATCCCTCACTGACTAATGTACTGTGGAGTTTGACCCAAATATGGACCAACAAAAGCCTGGATGTGATTCAGAACAACTCAAGCATGTGGAAAATAATGCAGCAGATACACCGGAAGGTAAAATACAACAATACTTAGAAAACCACGTTTAATAAATTATATATTATATATGTAAAATGTAGTCCTTTGGCATGCATGGGTCTCTGGAATATTTTATTTCGATTGGTCAGTTGTTAGATTAACATCCCTTTTAGATTAACAGCTTTGGCAGCTCACAGATAATAAGAAGTGTATTATTTTCTTTGTTGTAGCTTTGTCTCCGTTGAAGGGGATGGATATGCCTGTTCAAACTAGAAGCAAGAAAAGTGTAACCAAAAAATTAAAAGCATCAACAAAAAAGGGGAAAAAATGTGCTACCATTAGCCAAGAAAAGTTTCCATCTAAAGGTAAATATAATAAATGAGATGTAATTAAAATAATTATAATCCCAGGTCTGACTTATGCCATCTTTCTGTTTAGTGGGACATGTTGCAGAGGGCACTGAACACATGTTTCGCACCCACATCTGCTCTGAATGCAGACGCTGCTTCAAGACTCGCTCCCATTTGATAGAACATATGCGTATTCACTTTCCCGACCCCAGTCTGCAATGTCCCACCTGCAAACACCACTTCACCAGTAAGAGTAAGCTGCGCGTCCACATGCTGAGAGAGACGGGACAGAAAATGCACCGGTGTCATCTATGTGAGTATGGAGCGGTGGAACGTAACTCTCTGCGACGACACCTCGCCGGCGTTCATGGGCATCAAGAAGATGATGCTCCCAATGGAGAGCTCTTTAAGTGCCCAACTTGCCAAAAGACTTTCAGTCAGAGTCAGGCATTAAAGAGCCATATGAAGTCTCACAATAAGACACAAGATGGACAGCCGTTACCTTGCTTCCATAACGGCTGCTCATTTCAGTGTACAGAAAAGAAGCGGCTTCTAAAGCATGCGTTAAATGCTCACCAAATTGAAGCCGTAGAGTGCCATCATCACGCCTGTGGCGCCTTCTTCGGGAGCCTAGAAGACATGGAGAAACATTTGCGCACACATCAGGCTTATCACTGCCCCCATTGTGACTTCTCATGCTCAAACAAGAGCCTTTTTCAGCAGCACAAAAGGCAAGGACATCCAGGGAATCAAGAACTGAACTGTAGCTTCTGCCCTTTCACAACCCTCAACCCTGTAGATTTCGATCAACATGTTGGTCACTTTCATGCCAGTGAGAAAACACACCACTGTGAGCAGTGCAGCTTTGTAACAGCTCACAAAAGAGTTCTGAAAAGACACATGCTAATGCATACTGGTAAGATATTCAGTTGCTCTACTTAGTTCTTATAAGTGTTTATAGGTATAGTTCACTCAAAAAAAAAAAATTTGGTCATCATTTATTCAGTCTTGTTATTTCAACCCTGTATTATTTCTTTTTTTTTCCATGAAAAAAAATCAAAATTGGATCCTGATTGATTTATACTGATTTAATTTATACAACCTGTGTGATATTTTCAAAGTATTCTGAAGTCATACAATAGCTTTGTGTGAGGAACCAAATTAATTTAGGTATCTTCCCCTCTGCTGTAAATATCAAATTTCATAGCATTTGCACAACAGTATAGTTTAGCTGCAGCAAACGTGTAGGAATAAGTGTACTTCGATTACTTTTCTGATACTTTTATTGTGTTTTTTGTCCTTTAGTATATATCATCTGCTTTCATTCTGTGGAAAATAGCAGGTTGGACATCTTCGTTTGCATTTCACACAGGAAAGAATATTATATAGGGTTTGAAATGATATATGAGTGAGAAAATGATGACAAAATTTTGATTTTGGAATTAACTATTCCTTCAAAATTACTCATTGGCCATTGATAGACAGATAACGTTTGTATTTACAGGTGAAAAGCCCCACAAATGTACTCTATGTGACTTCAGATGTCGTGATGAAACATACCTTTCAAAGCACATGCTGACACACTCTAATGACAAACAGCACATGTGCTCAGAATGTGGATATGTTACGAAATGGAAACACTACCTCAGTGTCCACATGCGTAAGCACGCAGGAGATCTAAGGTATGTACCTTGTTGAAATAAAAATATGATAATAAAAAGAAACATTTCTGTTTACTGATCTACCACCTCACATCTCTCTCAGGTACAAATGTAATCAGTGTCCATATCGTTGCCATCGCATTGACCAGCTGAACAGCCATAAACTCCGTCACCAGGAGAAATCCTTGATCTGTGAGGTGTGTGCGTACTCCTGCAAGAGAAAGACTGAATTGCGCAGCCATATGCAGCTCAAGCACTCCACAAAGGCAGATCCTCAACCTCCTGTTTACCAGTGCAAGTTTTGCCCTTACACCACAAAGTACCGCCAAGCCCTGCATAGCCACGAGAACTGCAGGCACACCCGGACACGCGTGTTCCGCTGCGCACTTTGCTGCTACACCACATTTAGCAACACCGGCCTCTTCCTGCATAAAAAGAAATCCCACGGATATGTGCCTGGAGATGTGGAGTGGCTTGAGAAATATGCACAGAAAGAAAAAGAGCAAAGCTCTGTGGAGTTGACGCACAACTTTTTCTCCAAAACCACAGTACCTCAGACTTCAAATTCAGAATATAGGGAAGAAGATGACTCAAAAGATATGTCTGTAAATGATCATGAGAATGAAGCAATAGCAGCCACTATTGGAGGAACTGAAGAAATTACTTTAGTACAGCAGGCCAGACTTGATATTGAGTCTGCAAGAGAAGAGGCAAGTAATCTTTCTGAAGGACATCCAAATAATGAAGAACAGTGTGGCTCCCCACTTTTTACTTCCCAAACCAGCCAGAGCAGCACACAAATCTTACTTGCAGAGACAGTAAATATACACAACACCGCATTTGATGCCCACTTCGGGGGCTATTTTGAATCTCACACATTGCAAACAGTCCACCGGAACTTCCCACAACCATCAGTTGATGATGATGATGACAATGCAGCTTACTTTGAGGATCAAAGTGACTCTGAAGACCTGCCACCATTGGAAGAAACTGAAAGGA
This sequence comes from Sinocyclocheilus rhinocerous, assembly GCF_001515625.1. NCBI lineage: Eukaryota > Metazoa > Chordata > Actinopteri > Cypriniformes > Cyprinidae > Sinocyclocheilus > Sinocyclocheilus rhinocerous. The sequence goes on from NW_015626394.1 coordinate 289,921, forward strand.
GCAGGGAGGAACTCCATCAGGAGAAATGTGTAGAGGTCTCAGCTTCTGAGACTCGCTTGCATGTCATGAGAAAACAGGATAAAGACCAGGCTGAAGCCCTTGTACTAGAGGGCAGGGTGCAGATGCTTGTCGTCCAGACACGTGACAGTATGTATCAGTGTAGCCGCTGCTCCTATGTGACCAGAAAGCAGGCAGCATTAATCCGGCACTGCAAGTCGTCCTGCCAGGTCATGAAGGCAGGACTACGCTGCCAGGACTGCGGCATGCAGTTTAAACAGCAGCGTTCTTTGAACACCCACCTCCGTAAGTGCCGGTCACTGCTGAGGCACAGAAAGAAGTCTGTTTTCACTAGCACTGAAGGTAAATCAGGGAGTTGTGAAGGTAGTTCAGGGAGTGCTGCATCTATGCAGGTACAGAGTACAACTCTTAAATCCCTCACAATGCATCCTGAACCTGTTGAAGTCACTGATTCTACAGATTCAAGAGTACAAGATTCAGCTGAACCTGAAGGCCCACTGTCTCCTATCATAGCTGATAAAGTAAATGAGACTGATTCACTGACAAGCACAACCAAAGGATGGCAGGCAATTGTGAGGAGTAGAAACAAGCTAGCAGAAAAGGAGGGATTGGTAAATGATGAGATCTCTGGGTATATTGAAGATGATGGTAGGTATAGTTGCAGAAAATGTCCTTTCTCATCTGTTAGGAAAGTCACAATAGATCGGCATTGCGCAACATGCAGTGGAAGCACCCATAAGGTACATCTGGCTGAAACGGGAGAGCAGTTTGAGCAAGAAGATAATCCTAGTGACTCAGAACATGATCAGGAGGAAGATGGGGCAAATGACTCAGAAAGGGATTCAGTGGAAGAAGAGAGACCCCAAGACCCCAAACCTCGTTTCTCATGTCCCAACTGTCCTTTTCTCTGCCACCAAAAGAGAGCTCTAGCAAGTCATCAGATAAAGGGCTGTTTAAAACCAGGTGAAATACAGTGTCCACAGTGTTCATTTGTTGCCAAATCGGAAAAATCTCTCAATCATCATATCCTAGGTCACAAGAAAGAGAAGAAGGTTATTAGAGGTAAAATATCCGGCAACCTGCAGTGCAATCTTTGCTCCTTCACCTGCATGCAAGAGCGTTGCCTGACACAGCATGTTGCTGTGAAGCACGAGGGAGTCCGTCCTCACCAATGCCGCTTCTGTTCATTTAGCACAATCCGTCGCTACCGACTTGAGGCCCATGAGTCCATGCACACAGGTGTTGGGAGGCATAGCTGTGAACTCTGTGGCCAAACTTTCGGCACCACGTCCAGACTACGCTTGCACCATCAACGCATTCATGACAAACAGGCAACGCACTTCTGTTCACTTTGTGACTACAGAGCTTATAACCTCAATGACATCAACCGCCACAACTTGAGCTGCCACACTGGTGATCTTAGCTACCACTGCAGCCAATGCAATGCACGTTTCAGCTCCGACGTTGCCCTGAGGCAGCATTCCAACCGAGCACATCCAGATGCTAACAGCTTGTCTTGCACCCAGTGTAGCTTCACCTGTGGCTGCCAAGCTGCTCTCAAAGCGCATATGCAGCATGAACATTCTGAAATCAAGACGAAAGATCCTCAAAATGGTACAGAAAAACAAAGTAAGATGTCCATCACCCATCAGTGCTCGGTTTGTTCCTTCAGTACCCATAAAAGACTCCTTCTGGTCCAGCACATGTTAGATGAGCATGAAGATGGACCAGCAGAGGAGAAAACTCTGAAGTGTGATGTCTGTGGTTTCTCTTGCACCCACAAAGTGGTGTTTGACCAGCATGTGCGCTCACATGGAGGAACCTGCCTCTTTAAGTGCACTGAATGCGAGTTTTCCACCAAAAACAAACAGAAGATCACCTGGCACATTCGAATCCATACAGGAGAGAAACCTTACCGGTGTGAGAAGTGCAATTATGCATGTGCTGATCCTTCAAGACTGAAGGTATGAAGAACTATTATCCAAGATAGTGATTAAAGGTTTGGGTATTTGGTTTTTACTATCCAGTTCTGTTGGTGTTTCCAATTTAATTTAACTCTCTTTATTTTAGTATCATATGAGGATTCACATGGAGGAACGCAAGTATCTCTGTCCAGAATGTGGCTACAAATGCAAATGGGTCAACCAGCTGAAGTATCACATGACAAAACATACAGGTAGCTATGTGCTATAGTCTAACTTACTCTAATTGTAAATTACTTGCACACCTTGATGTTTATCCTTCTTTCCAACAGGTGCCAAACCTTATGCATGTGAGGACTGCGAGTACCGCACCAACCGTGCCGACTCCCTGCGCATCCACCGGGAGACACGTCACAGAGACGTGCGTTCCTTTATATGCGAGAAGTGCGGAAAGGCTTTCAAGACACGCTTCCTCCTCAAGACACACCAGAGAAAGCACAGTGAGGAGCGACCTTATGTGTGCTCTATATGCCAAAGGGCGTTCCGCTGGCCTGCGGGTCTCCGCCATCATTACCTGTCCCACACAAATAAGCTGCCATTTTACTGCCTCCACTGTCCCTACCGGGCAAAACAGAAATTTCAGGTTGTAAAGCACCTTCAGAGACATCACCCAGACTTGCCTGTTCAAGATGGTGTGGGTAAAGACCAAGAGGCCTCTATGAGTACACAAAAGACCTGGATTAGGGAAGAGGAAGAGAGACAAGAGGATGGGCAAACTGCTTTAGAGCACATGCAAACAGCAGGGGATATTTAGCCGTGTTTCTGTATGCATTTCAATTGACATTTCTTTGTCTTATGAAAGTATTACATGTCATTATAATCAAAACCCTCATTCAAACCACACTGAATAAATATTTTTACGATATATTTATTCCTGTTTATTCCTTTAAAACAATATTTAGCTGGGAATGTACATACATAATGGAAATAAAAGAGTCATTTACTTTGAACACTTGCTTTCGGGTTATTTATAAAAGGCACTATACCATGCTCAGTTCCTTTAATTCAACCATTCTGCCTTGACTGTATAACCTTCAAACAGAAAAAAAATGCATTTGATTTTTTTTTAACAGTACACTCAGCATTGCATAGGTAAACAACTAAAAATAAAATTAGCTTTTACCGAAAAAGCTTTTCTGCACCGTTCTTGGAGGTCTATTCTGACAGCAAGGCTCTACTAACACCATGCAACTATAGAGGTACACATAATAAATAATGCCAGTTGCTATACTTTTTTTGTTTTAATGCAAGTACTAGTTATAAAATAATATTTTGGTTTGTTCAAGTTATTGCCAGCATTTGATCAAGTATTTTTAAGCAAAGCACAAGATAAAATGTTTTCTCTACCTTTTTAAAGCAAACTACAGATTTGTCTGAAAAATATTAGCTCTTCAGAACACGTTTCAAGCATTGCAAATAAAACTCCTAGAATTGTGAAATTACAGCTCTGTGATTTTGATATGAACATAGATGGAGGATGGATGGATACTCGTTCCGTCTTTGGACAACAGATGCACATGACGATATCCTGTAAAAAGAAGCTTTTTGTTATTTGCAAGAAAGCCAAACTAACTTTCAATGATTTTAGAGTATACACATAAAGACGCTGGGTCTCATTCACTAATAATATTAATAATACTAATCTTATGTGAGCCGAAATGATTTTCACACAAAATTGTTCTTATCCCTCGTTCTAATGTTGAGTAATCCAGATTATTCTAAATGAGAGAGCATATGTTTCAATTGGTTCTATGTTTTATCTTACATTTAGCAAAAAAATTAAGAAAGAAAGTGCAGACTTATTTATAAATAAGGATTTCTGTGTGGAAACATTCACACAGGCAGTGTTTGTTTGGTTAGTGAATAAGACCCTGTTTTTTAAAAAACTGTATTTCAATATAGGACTACCTGGTTGAATACAGGTAAAAGGTAGAGTATATTGCCCTATGAAGTCATTCCTTGATGCTTTATCATAGTCTTCAACTACAAAACGCACCAGTGCCAGCTCAGGGGTGTGGATTGTGAACTGTAAGGTTTCATTCCAATGTGGGTTGAATCCTGTCCAGATTTAAAAAATTAGAAAAATCACTGCAAGCAGCAGGACTTAAACAGGATTCCTATGGTTTGTAAAATTATGGAAACTTGTCATCTTAACAGGTAATGTCTGTTTCCACATTATTAAACTTACAACCACATATTACATGCGTATGCATGTGAACAACATGCACAATTTCCATTTGTCTCTCATGTAATGATTTGGCAACACTACAGACCAATTAATTCTTACTTCCTCACCATTGTTGTCAATGTATTTGGTCTCCTGTTTGACTTGATCCAAAGGAACGCCATAAATTTCCACCCTTACCAGGGGGTCTACAATGGACCAATCTTTTTGCTTTACTTTAGGGAGCTGTTGTCCACTAATAACCTAAAAAAAAGAGATGAAAACAGAAAGAATCATCAAATAAAATCTCAAAATAAACTTGCAGAGGGAACATGAATATTGTTTCATACCTTAACAGAGAACAGTAGAGGGTGGTAATCTTCACGTTCCTCAGGATTTTCAGGATAAAAGAGTCTCTCCTTTTTGCGAAGGATCTCAGATTTTAGGATGTAGCCACTGCATCCATTCTGAGTAAACAACCCATCATTAAGATCCATTTCCACCCCTGCTGTCTGGAAGTTTAATGCCACTATGAATTAGAAACATATTAATAGGTAAATACACACTGGCCACTTTACAACACATTAGCTGTTTCCCTGCTTCTCTTTACACAGAGCGTTTTTATGTCTGCCATGCTCACATTCTTTCACTTTATAGAATTGACATAATGGTGTGTAATATAATATCTACCATACTAACCAATCTGGCATCCCATGTTCCATATGTCTACTGGACAGTAATTTGATGAATCCGTTCTCATTCCACTTGGATACACTCTTGTCAGCTGCCTGGTGTTATGCAGCACAAAATCTGAACCTGACAGACAAAAAAATGAGAATTAATAATACAAAAATGTAATTATTCTAGCATAATGGTACAATTTCTATTTCAATATTTTTTTTAAATATTTTATATAGAAAGGAAACATACAGGCTTGGAACAATATGAGGTTAAACATATTCAAACTATCCCTTTAAAAATAATTTCTTACCTGCTTCCTTTGAATATTTACGGGCTTTAGACTCGGAGAATGACGACATCTCATTAGGCTTAGCAGACATGCGGGAATGCTCAAAGCTGTGGAAATGTATGCTCTTACAGAACATTAGGTCTGAGAGCTCCTTGCATAGATTTTGCTTCGATTTCTACGTGGGGCAAAAGTGAACAATGTTGAACAAGGGGGTGGAAAACACTGACAGACCTTTTCCTCAGTTTCTCAGTATTTCCACTGGTAGCCTACCTTACTATCTGTTGGCAGACTCTCTGATGCCGGACTGTCCTTATTCATTTCTGCTGCCTCGTCCTCATCGCTGACTTCACCTGTGGGGCTCTCTGACTCGTTTCCAATCTTCTTTCCTTTCAACAAGATTTTCCTCTTAAGTGCCTGAAAGAAATGAGGCAACAAATATTGTAAAAAAAAATAATAATTATATAATATATAATTCAAACAATATACACAGAATAATTTAAAATGTAAGGTTATTTTTATGTACAGTTTTATGTGAAAATGCTTCTATTTTGCACTTTTCTAATTGATAAAAAAAAAACATTTTCATTACAAATTATATCATCTGCATAACAATCTCAGTGAGAAGTTGAAAAATTGGCATTGTACAAACTTTTTTTTTATTTCGAGATTTAAATGAGAAAATACCAAACTCAATAGGCCTCATTTACGAAACGAACGTACGACAGAAAATTTGGCATACGGTCGTTTCAACGCAAAACTTGGAATTTATCAGTATGGACGTGAGCGGTGGCTACGATCAAATCTCACGTCTGGTCTCAGCTCATGTACGCAAGTTTTTGAGTTACCTGAACGCGCAGCATAGTAAATACCAGGCACGTGCAGAGGGGGTTGTGGTGGGTGCTTGAGCACCTGCCCCTTTTCACCTTGATGCCCAAAGTGCCCTTTTGTCAAGGCAATTATTATTTTATTTTTTTGTAATTAAAGGGATATTTCACCCAAAAATGAAAATTTGATGTTTATCTGCTTACCCCCAGGGCATCCAAGATGTAGGTGACTTTGTTTCTTCAGTAGAACACAAACGAAGATTTTTAAAGGGGTCATAGGATGCTACATGCACTTTTACAAGTTGTTTGAACTGAAATGTGTGTTGGCAGTGTGTGTACACAACCACCCTATAATGATAAAAATCC
>NW_015626394.1:296254-303866 GCF_001515625.1 Sinocyclocheilus rhinocerous
TATTTTCTTGTAATTTATTAAAAGAAGGTACACCGCCATCTTGTGCCGACTAAACTGTCTTGAACGCACCTGACGTCGTAATTACGACTTGTCAACTCGTGAGTACGAACGTCCCAGGAGGACTTGAACGCAGCATCAGATGCCAGTCTGTGTGACGTCACACAGACAGGCCCCGCCCACGATAGTTTGATTGACAGTAGCGTTTCAGCACAGACTGGGCTGGCGTCTTACCTTAGACCCACCCTGAGTGAACTGTCATCAGTCCGCCATTGTTTCACGCCAGAGCAGTTGTAGACAAGAATGACTCCTAAGCGATTGAGGTGTTCTGTTGTTGGATGTAATAATGAACATAGCAGTTGTCATTTACTCCCGACATCTGAGCCGCTGAACTCGCAGTGGATTACATTGTTTCTGAAGGGAATGCGCCCCGCAGACCGGAGATCTCCAAAATGGGGCGTGAACTCCAAAAGTGGGCAGAACCTCCAAAATGGGGAGGGGTCTCGCGCAGCGCAGGGGAAAGATTTCACTCTATCGCTCTGTTCTAAGCAATGGGGGCGTCCCGGGGCTCGAAATTCGCAGGGTAGGAGGGGGTAGTGACGCTGGGTGTAACTAAAAAGGTGCCATTGTCCGGTGAGGTCCGGTTGGGGAGTTACGGAACCACGCTATTCAGCGCCAATCCCGCCGTGCAGTAAATTTCACTGGTTAAGGTTAGGGTCAGGTGTGGAATAGGTTTAGGGGTTAGCATTGTTTGTAGCATAATGTAGGAAATCAACACTTTAATTGACACTTTAATTTAAAATCTTTAGAATCAGCTGTGGGGCGGAGTTTGCACTGAAGTGGATTGGGGGAAAAAATTGCGCATGCGTGTCATGTGCCTCTCCCACACCTGACCCTAACCTTAACCAGTGAAATTTACTGCATGGCGGGATTGGCGCTGAATAGCGTGGTAAAGAAAGTTGCAGTTCAGGAAATAAACAGTTAATAAGATTATGCGATATGAGATCGTTCCGTAACTCCCCAACCGGACCTCACCGGACAATGGCACCTTTTTAGTTACACCCAGCGTCACTACCCCATCCTACCCTGCGAATTTCGAGCCCCGGGACGCCCCCGTTGCTTAGAACAGAGCGATAGAGTAAAATCTTTTCCCTGCGCTGCGCTGGGACGGCTCGCGGGAGAGCTCGTGGGTGATTCCCGTTTATATCATGAAGCAGAGGCAAAGTCTTTGCGCGAGGAGACCCCGCCCCATTTTGGATGTTCTGCCCACTTTTGGAGTTCACGCCCCATTTTGGAGATCTCCGGTCTGCAGTTATATCTACTTGGAGATATTCAGTGAAGTAGTGATGTTTACTCAAAAATAATGAGCCCCACAAAAATAAAAATAAACTGCTCGTTCAGAAAATGTTATTGTTTAAAGTAGCATTAACTATTTCACATATTTTAATTGTATTATACACAAATTTTTTATGTCAGTAGTACTGTTTGGGTTTACAGTCTCTGACTTTTGGACCCCACAGTATTAACAAATATTTTAAAAATCAATCCTATAATAGGTGATATGAACCTGACATCTTCCTATGTGACCATTAATAGTTAATGAAAGTGCCCATTGCAGTACTATGACTATAAGACAATAGAATATTTTAAGATCCAAGGAAGTCATCCATGTTTTTCAAAAAGAAGTCACTAAGAGCAGTTAAGTTAAGTGCACCACTATCTGTAAGGCACTATACCTCACCTCTGGGGATGGCAGTTTGCTGGAGACTCCCTCTACTGTGTTCGTCAGTAGCATATCACCCAGAATGTCTCTGAAATATCGAGCCATGACTTCCTGTTGCTCTATGCTGCAGTGGTTTTCAATGGACACGATGAGCGGATACTCAGATGCCTAGAAGTAGGAATGACCGTAAGATTAATAAATCTGGAAATAGATTATTATGTATCTGTGTAAATAATTAATATTAACATAAACATCAGTATCATATAACATTATTAACTGGTATTAACATCAATAATGCCAATAATGTGATCAACAAAGTAAATAATTATTAATAGATATTCATATGAATATTGATATTTGAAACATAGATCACCTTGAAGGCATAATTTGCAATAGTAGTAATCACATCTTTGAGGAGAATCTTAGATGTCAGTGTGTGTCCATGATAAACTACCGGCTCTCCATTCGATCCATTCCAGCAGTCCACCTCTACACACCTGCAGCCTCGTTTCAGTGCCCTTCAGAGGTTCAACCCAGCACAAATAAACAATCACTGTCATGAACACAAAGAACAAAGTGTAATGCATTCAACTAGGCCAGAGATGCCCAAACCAGGATCCACGGGCCAAAGTTGGCTTGTGGTGACCTTTGATTTGGCCTGCCATTCCATACCACAAGAGGAAGGAAAAAATGAAACATTCAATCTTCATTTCTAATGTACGTTTTGTTTTTGTTCTTTAAATTTGTGTTTCATTATTTAAAAGTGTATTTGGGCATCTCAGAACTAGGCGGTTTCAATTTCTCTGAAGTTATTGAACAGAAACATTATACATGTATGAGAGATGCTACTACTTACATTCTCATAAAATCCTTTTCCACAAAAGATATCATCAAAAATCTGTGAAATCAAGTAGACACATTACCATAAATAAGCAGAACTCACTGGATGTAGGCCTCAACGCTGCTTGGTCCTTTTAGCTGGTCCTCCATCAGATAAGTGTTGTGTGATGAGGAGATGTAATAGTGGGCCAGAGGTTGGCTCATGTCCTGAAAAAGGCCCTGCCGCTCTGGATTGAAGATGGATCCCTCAGGAGACGTCAGGTACATTAAGAACCCATCGACTGACATCGAGTGATTCTTTCTGGCTGTACAAGAAGCCAAAATGAAGCATCTTATTTGTTCAATCTTCAATACTTAGTAATTGTCGTAAGTAAAGGACCACTTCACTGTTGCCCATGCAGCGATCTAGTTTAAGTGCTCAACTACTCCATTATTAAAAGAGTATCCAAATAGGCAAACAAATAATTTTTCAATTAAAAATTTAAACCTCAACTCTTGCATGATCCCTAGAGTGTCTACAATTTACTGCTCAGTCTAAAAATGTTTTCTGAAAGAAAATATTATTTAAAAAAGAAATGAATTAAGCTATATAAACACTATATTAAGCTAACTTCAAGCAAAGCAAAAGTTTAAAAGCTAAAGTTCAGCTAAATATTTAATTGTGCCTACCACATTAAAATGTATAAGTAAAATTTATCAGGAATAATTAATTTAGTTTGTGCCCTTTTCTCAACAAGGCATCAAGTATTTAATATATTAAATATTATAAAGTGTGGTGATATTCATATATATCACAGAAATTATAACTGAAGAGTGTAGTATAGTGGTTGATGGTGGATCATTACCTGTGTCTGAAGGCTCATAGCAATCGATCAGCTGAAGGGCATGTTCATAACTGCCCTCCCCCTCTAGCTGCTCCTCTCTCAGGAATTCCTCCAAATCACACTGGGACAGACTCTGTCCATCACTGGAATAATCCTGGAATAAGTCCAGCACCTCTGTTCTCTCTGTAAGCATTTTGTAGAACTCCACAAACTCCTGGTCCTCCAGGGTTCCTGACTCAGACTTATCTGCCATCTGTGAGAAAATGTCAACAAATGACAATAAGGTTCAACATGGTGTAAATTTATGATGCAAAATCACATAAGCAACACATAATCACCCTAAAAAGACAGCATGCATGTTCTTCATTCATGTCCACGTTCATCATTTTCAGTAATTTTTTTGCCTCCTTAAAATTTATTCTGCCATCCTTGTTTAGATCTGCTTTCAAAAACCAGTCTGAGATCCATCTGAGTGGAATGGTTTAGGTTGATAATTTAAGTTTACAGTGAACAGCTGGACTTCATTAACCTCTCTCTCTCTCTCTCTGTCTGTCTGTCTGTCTGTTCGTCTATCTGTCTGTCTGTCTGTCTATCTATCTATCTACCTACCTGTCTGTCCTTCTATCGTTCCATCCATCTATTCATCCATCAACTGTCTGTCTGTCCATCCATCCATCCATCTATCTATGCCTCAAGCAAAAGTACAAAAGTAAAATAAATAAATAAATATTTTCACATGTAGTTCTGTAAAGCTACTTCAAAAAGGGCAGAAATTAAGGATACTGGTCAAGTTTGGTGCTCTCATCCATGTTCTCCATGTTCTCCATAAGGACTCTGATGCCCTGAATCCAGGCCTGAGCTTCCTTCGCTGAATCAGCCACCAGGTCCAGGTTTCCCCTACGGCCGCGAAACACCAGAGTGAAACAGCGGTCAGCAGGAAAATCATCTGCCACATTGAGGAGCGCCTCGGACTGATGTCCCTCGCGAACAGCCTCCACATCACTGATGGAGACTGAAAAAAATTGTAAAGAAAATATAAACTTTGCTTATAAGCTTTTTTTGTTCAGAGTCCTTCTTCTCACAGTTTTTAATGAACTCAAACTAGTGCTTGAAAAGGCAAGCTTCATTATTACTAATACTTCATGTTTTACTATTGGAGCTCTTAATTTCATTGGAAGCTGAAGATGTTCAGAACCCCCCACTCCCCCAATGTTGAAAAGGTAAAAATGACGGGTGTCAAAAAAAGCCACCCACTGATACCTATAGCTCCTCCCCTTTGCAGCCAGCAAAACAATTTAACTAAATGAGCTCATTAATATTACTTAAGACACATTTACATTGGTAATCTAATTAATATTATTATTGAATGTATCCCTGGACTTCCAGTTCCAACTTCTCTCATGTCTAATCTACTACCCTGACATGTCTACTTTTATTCATCCACTAATGTATACCTTTTGGATTTATTTCCAAATTACCTTTAAGTACAATCAATAACTGCTGATACTTCAAGACCATTATTTTCTATGCAATAGCTAATAGCTTTCTCATATATAAGTCTGTTTGTGTGTTTTTGTTTTGGCAGTCAATATATATTTTCTTAAATAAATCAGTAATTTTTAGCCCATCTTGTATCAATTATACACAATTAAAACTAGACCTGAACTAACAAGATTACTGAAGCATTTAAACCATCATAAATACTAAAAACCTCAACTCAATAAGGGCGTACAGGTAGAATAAGAGGTTATTGCCCAGCTGGATTTATATGCGATAGTCTTGCAATCCTCCTGAAGTTTGTAGTGCCTCAGACGCTTCCACATACGAGACTTAACCTTGCGCAGAAACATGCCTGCCTTCATGGCTTCAAGGTTTTGATGACCCTGTTCACCTGCCAGAGAACGAGAAATGGCCATCAGCAATATTCAGAAAAACCAAGCTTATTTGAACAACAAACACACACACACACACACAAACACACACACACACACACACACACACACACAGGATGACTTACAGCATGTTTGAGGTGATTCCATTCTCTATTAGTTCACCTTTTCTGCAGACACAAATGAACATTGTATAACCATCTCACCAAAAATTCATTTTTCTGGTAACAAATGCCTATATTGATTTTTTCCAATATTTCACCTTTTCTGCAGACACAAATGAACATTGTATAACCATCTCACCAAAAATTCATTTTTCTGGTAACAAATGCCTATATTGATTTAAAGGAAAGACAGACTCACAGACATCACAGACATGCTAAATTAAATCTAGAAATAGGCTGACTGCATAACCATTGTGCCCTATTTTACAATGGGGAGACAACTTTCTAGTGAATTTCTCCAAAGGAAAAACATGTTCATTCAGGCAAAAGTGAAGCAGTGTGGTCAGGCGAGTCATGAGTCATGGCTAAATATGTCTCTGAGATCCACACGATCCTCTGCTGGCAACATCATTATGTTCTGTTATATCCCAAGTGGATAAAGTAGAATCTAATTAAGCTCTTTCCTGCCATTATTTGGTATTAAATAAATGGATATTGTATAGCATTACCAGACTTCACTTTGATTTGAACCCTAAATGAGGCCATTAGATTTTTTTTCTTAATGTGCCCTTACACAATCCTAAAATATTGTAGCAGTTACAGAGTCTTAGTGCAAATGAAGACCATATTATGCTCTAATGTGAGCCACTAATAACAGTAAATGCTGACAAAGTAATGTTGTAAACACAGCAAAGAGAGAAGGGAGAGGGCTGCAGACAGCTGAAGCAAACAGACACAGAAAAAGAGGATTAAGAGAACTCACCAGACTAAAAGACGTCTGATGAACTGACATCTAGTGGAACTGAAAGAGCTACACGGGGAGGATGGGCTCTGCTGCGTGTGAAGGGCTGTGAAAACAGTGCCGCAGTCCGGGCTGCTTCCACATGATGCATAGCCAGCCTGCTTCCTACACCCCTTCCTCTGCCTCATTCCTTCCTAGACACTCCCACTTTTCCTTTTTTCCTGTCTTTTTAGGTGCAATGGACAAATCATATAAAACAGAAAAATCATTATCATTAATAATTACAATTCTGCATTAAATAAAGAAAAATTAGAAAGTCTATGTTACAATTTATGAATTTTAAACAAGTTTACACCATATACAATATAAAAAGTCCACATATTTCACAATATTACACAAAAGACACAATTTGTACCATGTACATTACAATAATTAGCCGGAATTATGAGAATTATAAATAGACAGAAAGATGCACAATATGCACAGCCTTGAGGGACTATTCCTTGACAGTTTGTTTCCAGAATGTCAGAATTATAAACCCATTTAGACAGCCAAGCACAATAAATCAGCAGGATATACAGAATGGTGAAGTCTTTACCAAGTACAACCTATATTTACATATATATTTACATAAATTATTTTGGCAGAAGTGACTTACAAATGAGGAAAGATACAAATACAAGCAAAGCATGGAAATGCTGACAAAACTCATACTTGCTGTAAAACATTCTGGTTTAAAAACACTAAGATCAATGTCTTGACTGAAAATAGCTTTAGAAGCTTTATTGTTGAGCAGGAGAGCTAATATCGCCACAGCAACTGAAAACTACCAGGACATATAATAGAAATATCATAATGCTGAGTGTGCATATTTAAAGGTAAATTCTATTAGCATTATTTCTTAATACAAATAAATGATTTGATTTGGCTATCACATACATTTTTCACATTGCATCTTCTTTGTTTTTTGTATAGCTTTTTTGCACAAATTAAACAGTATAACATAGTTACACATCATTGTTTTAAAGCAGATGAATTTACTGCAGCTGGAATCTGATATGTGCGATAGAAACATGTCAAGATTATTTATTTATGCTATGTATAAATTAATAAATCAGCTTTGTGATTTGACTTTTGTTGAAGGTGCTTCATCCATATACAGCCATAGTCTCAGCCAATATGAATGTGATCATTTGTGTGGCTCTTTCTTGCGCCACTTTCAAATAAAACTGGATGCTCTATGTGGGTCTCTTGGCACTGAACCAACCACTTCTACTTGTGAGCAAGCTCAAACTATTCAACTGTTAAATAATTTTACCTTGACAACTCCAACCTTAATTGCTGAAATAATACAGAACTCTAATTCTTCCTCATGCCAGTTAGATCCTGCACCCACATTCCTTCTGAAACACTGTACTTCTGTCATTTCTGCT
>NW_015626394.1:303952-323107 GCF_001515625.1 Sinocyclocheilus rhinocerous
TTGCTGCTGTTACTCCTGTTCTTAAGAAACCAAACCTGGACCCAGCTGATTTCACCAACTATTGTCCAATCTCCAATTTACCATTTATTTCAAAAATTATGGAAAAAAATTTGTTGCTAATCAGCTACAGTCTTTTCTAGCTCTCAGCGATCAGTTCGATGCATTTCAATCTGGTTTTCACTCTCATCACAACACTGAAACTGCTTTAGTTACTCTCTGGTGACTCAGGTAATCTCTCCATTCTCCTGCTGCTCGACCTCAGCTCAGCATTTGATACTGTCTGTCACAAGTTATTACTCTCCCGCCTTTCAGAGATAGGTGTCTCAGGTGCTGCACTATCCTGGTTCTCTTCCTATCTCACTGATAGACAATACTACATCACTATGCATAATTATAAATCTCCCACTACTTTACTCAGTCAGGGTGTTCCCCAGGGCTCTGTTCTTGGGCCATTACTATTCATTACTTACATCATGCCTCTTGGACATATTATCCGTCGTCATGGTTTTCATTATCACTGTTATGCTGGTGATATTCAGATATACACTGCATGCAGACCAGATTCTATTCACCAGACCACATCACTATCTAATTGGTTTTAATTTAGGCCTATATTTCTTAAATTTCCACCTGAACGTCAAGAATTGTTAAAATGCATGTGAGCAATATTGCACATAAGTGCAGGAAATATATAACAAAGTAAAACCTAAATGCAGATTTTGTGATTAGTTGATATGATAAATTGTAGGTGCTTCACTAAATGTAATCTGTAATTTATCATTAGGTAATATTCCACATGGGTAATGTTGATCACTGTTTGGGTACTTTATAAATAGCTTAAATTATTTGCAGAATGGATTCAGCAGCGTGCACAAAAAGTGTCCTCTTGGGTTTTGGTCCTCTGAGGCCTGAATGAACTCTTCAGGCCAATGAAGTCAACTAAGGTCACTGTCACATTTTCTCTAAACATGACAGTACATTACAATGTCCTCTGTAACAAGAGTACAATTCATTGTGGTCCTTGCTTAGACGCTTATAGTCTATTCACAAAACATCCAGAGTATTCCTACACTGTATATATCCTGCACTCAAGAAGTAAAAATATTTAATATACAGAAAACATACGACCTACTGAAAGATGATGACTTTAAAACAAATTAATTTATAATTTAACAAGTCTACAGAACAGCCACTTTGTCTAACCACTGTCATTTACGCAGTGTCACATCTCTGAGCTCCTGCCATAAAAACAAACACCAAAATTTATACAAGACCAAAACAATTGCCTTCACTTCTTTAATTTGCTTTCTTTAACAACTATTTAAACGTGTAATGCCACGATGTTTGATAGCTGAACAAATGATAATTGTTCTTCATATTTCACTTATAGGCTACTCTTTAGTATCATGCCAGTCTGCTGGATTCTTTTTCCTTTTTATTTTATTTATTTATTTTTGTGGGGAACTTTTACCGAGCATGTACAACATCAGTATGTTGTCTTTGCCAAACACACAAAATAAGCACAGGTTCAGTGCGCATTTGAACTGACAACGTTTACGTCACGTGATTCATCTCACGTGACACATCGTGATCATCATGGCGGCGACCTCTGTGTTCCAGAGAGTGAGAACGGGCTCGAAAATCGGAGCGCAGTATGATCAGGAGGGCAATCTCATCAAGGTAATACTGAAAACAAAACATTTGCGTTTGCAATCAGTTTTATTGTTTTTAAGGTTATGCATTCAATCCACTGATCTATATATATATATATATTCTCTAATATAGATCAGTGATTCAGAGAAACACGTCACTTTAACGTATCAGTTAAATAGAAGTGTATACATGTTCTTCTTGTGAAGAGACGTATAAAGCACTTGTATATATAATATGTCATTATACATATGAGGATAAACGCGTCTGCTAAATTAATAGATTTAATATGTAAGTTATTATCAGCATTACTGAGTGAAGAAGTCCTGCGTTTTAATTATTTCTAATAACTGAAGTTTATTGTCAGGCGAATGTAACGCAGTGTACAGTAATATGATTCAATTAATGTGCATTAAGAAAATAAATAAGTATAATATAATATATGAGGTATCTGCAAATGTAATTTACAAAGCTTATTCTACAATTTTTAGATGCATTTTTGGAATTGTTTGGATATACTGCTTGTTTATTTCAAAATTTAAAATTAACTGGTGTTTAGTGGCAAGTAACAATAAAAGTTTAACAATAAAATATGGACTTCTTATTTAAAAATGTGTTTTAATGTGCTGAGTTTGTACTGTCATACTGACTGGTGTATGTTCTGTGATTGACAGGTGGAGACACGTGAGGATGAGGAGCAGAGTGTCAAGCTTGCGGAGATTTTGGAGCTGTTGCTCGCTGCTGGATATTTCAGAGCACGCATTAAGGGACTGTCACCCTTTGACAAGGTATGTCAGACTTTACACACCTGTACCAATCAAATTACAGTGTGTTTTACACACCATTAGTGTAATTATGAACGGTCTATGCTTGTACTTTAGGTGGTTGGAGGAATGACCTGGTGTATAACTACATGCAACTTTGACATTGACGTTGATCTGCTTTTCCAAGAAAATTCCACCATTGGTCAAAAAATGTGAGTGTGTAGAACAAACAGCATTGTAACATGAGAAGAATGAAAACTGACAGAAACCTTCCTGCTTCGATTGAACTGAATTCTGGTTAATGTGATTATCTGTGTCTTTTCCATTTAAGTGCTCTGACAGAGAAGATTGTGTCAGTTCTGCCCAGAATGAAATGTCCACACCGATTAGAGCCTCATCAGATCCAAGGGTTGGATTTCATCCACATCTTCCCTGTTGTACAGGTATGTACACCTGTATATCTTTGGCACTTAAAGGGGTCATATGATGCGATTTCAATTTGTCCTTTCTCTTTGGAGTGTTACAAGCTCTTGGTGCATAAAGAAGATCTGTAAAGTTGCAAACACTAAAGTGTCAAATCCAAAGAGATATGATGTACAGTATGTGGAAAATAATGTGTTTTTTGAACCTTAAACCGCATAAACACATTTCATTACACCAAATACACAAAATAATGTTCTTTTTAGCAGCATCATATGACCCCTTTAAAAGAGCTGAAGACCTACGTTACCTTTCAAAAATTTGGGATCAGTATGATTTTATGTTTTGAAAGACGTTTCTTTTGCTCACCAAGGCTGCATTTATTTGACCAAAAATACGGTAAAAATAGTAATATTGTGAAATGTTATTACAGTTCAAATTAACTGTTTTCTATTTGAATATATTTTAAAATGTAATTTATTCCTCTGATGACAAAGCTGAATTTTCAGCAGCAATTACTACAGTCTTCAGTGTCACATGATCCTGTGGAAATCATTCTAATATGTCTAATATTTGTGCTCAAAAACATTTCTTAACATTCTAACTGTCTTTACTATTAATTTTGATTAATTTAATACATACATTTCTTACTTACTGAACCCAAAATTAAGGTATAATTGGTTTTATAAATAGTGACGCATTGTTCTGAGAAACAGTGCAAGAATAATGCATCTTTTGCTACATCTATAGTGGCTGGTAAAGAAGGCGATTGAAACCCGGGAGGAGATGGGAGATTATGTCAGATCATATTCCATCTCTCAGTTCCAGAAAACACATGCGTTTCCTGAGGTGAGACAACAGGCCAACACTGAAATACAATTAGAAAGTATTAACACTGTAATGTGTCAAACATGTTACAATCTGTAATCTTTGAAGTCTCGGTAAATGTGTTTGTTTTAGGATGAGGAGTTTGAATTAAGGAAGGAGAGAGTCATCAGCACTGTGGTGAATGTGTGTGTAAGTATCTGATAAGCTGTTATACATCAACACATCATGAGCTTTAAAGTATTGTGCTTGGCTCAATGGGTTTAAATTCGGAAACAGCTACAGCCATAGGCGTAATTTGCGGGTGGGACGGGTGGGACATGTCCCCACCACTTTTTGCCAGGGTCGATATTGTCCCTACCACTTTTTGAAAGTAATTGAAAAATATATTGCGGAAGGTAGGCTATGTATTAAAGGGAAAACAAGATCAACAAATCATTCTTCATGATCTAATTAGGGTGATAAAAATAAAAATAATAATAATTTGACTCCTTATGCATGCATAACTCGTGCAGTGCAATAACGACGTGATTTGCAGCTGTCGCACTTTTTGTAATGTCATTAGGCTATAGCATTTTATTTTAAAAATGGAGGGCTTCCTTGTGCTAAGTATAGGCCTGCCCTCTACTAAAGATTTTTCTAGTCAACTAGTCGCACGTTATATTAAATTGATTAATATAATAATATTTAATCGCAAAAGAGCGACCAGTGGGAAGAATGAGTCTGGAGCCCTGAATTGCCCAGCTCCCGCTGTCAATGATCTAGCACCCCCTTGGCACCTGCGTTCAAAATTCTCTGGCGCCGCCCCTGCTACATCGATGTATTTTTGAAAAGCAAAAATTAAGTTTGTTCAACTCTAAACCCAGTCCCCAAGTAAATTAGGTTATTAAATAAAAAACTAGCTAAACGAGTTGCGCGGTGTCCCCACCACTTTTCAAAGCAAAGTTACGCCACTGGCTACAGCGCTGATGTGCCATCAGTTCCACTCTTTGTATTTAATAATAGAAGATGTGAGATGTTTAATACATTGTGTTTGGGTGTAGGAGGTTTATGCTCCTCAGAGGCGTTATAAACGGCAGGTGGATGCTGGGGAGCTGCTGGATGAAGAGTCTCGGGTTCATTCTACCTTGCTGGAGTTCGGCAGGTACTCTCTTCTCTTCCTTTACAGGACCTGAGTACTTTGTACTCTCATCATGTCCAATTGGAAATTAACTGAGAATTGTTACCGTGTTGTGGCTTTTAAAAGAGAGTAGTTACTTGAGGGATTGTTTATACACTACCTTTTAAGAGTTTGGGGTCAGTAGGAATTTTTTTATGTTTCTGAAAGAAGTCTCTTATGCTCACCAAAGATGCAGTTATGTGATCAAAAATACAGTACAAACAGTGATATTGTGAAATATTATTGTAATTCAAAATATGTCAAAATGTTTTCTGTTTTAATATATCGAAAATATTGGTAACACTTTTCAATTTGTTTCATTAGTTAACATTAGTTAACTACTTTAGTCGACTTGAACTAAGCATGAACAATACTACAGCATTTATTAATCTTAGTTAATAATAATTTCAAAATTTACTAATGCATTATTAAAATCAAAAGTTGTGCTTGTTAACATTAGTTAATGCGCTGTAAATTAACAAACATACAATGAACAACTGTATTTTTATTAACTAACATTAACAAAGATTAATAAATACTGTAATAACTAACTAACTAACATTATCTAATGGATCCTTATTGTAAAGTGTTACCAAAATATTTATTCCTGTAAAGGAAAAGTGCTGAAAACTTTAGTCACATTATAAATGTTTTACTGTCACTTTTGGTCTAATTGATGCATCCTTAATAAATAAAATTATTAATTTATTTAAAAAAAATCACAAACTTTTGAATGGTAGTGTATGACAACATGTAGCAGATACACATTCAGAGTTTCAAGAAATGGCACTTTGATTAAAAACATTAAAATATGGTACCAAAATTGTAGCGTTTCTGTTTAGTATATAATATATTTAGTACTAGTACTTGTCATCGGATAGGTTGAATTATACAGGATTTCCAGGAGACGTGACTGAATGTGTGTCTCGTTCTTTAACATTCCGCCTGGAAACAGCGATGCTGTGATGCCAAACCCTTATGAAAGAAGAAAGCCGTTGTGTTTACAACTGTGATAATGAGCGCTTATCAGGAAAACGCTGGATTTTCCAAAAAAATATGTCAAGTTTGCGGCATAGACTCTTTAAAATACATCCAAGAGTTTTACACACCGGTCTGTTATTGTGGCAAAATTTCCACACATGATGCGGCACAAAATGAAACGTGATTGGTTGCTTTACCTGTCAGTCATATGGCCTCTTGTGCGGTCCTTGGCCATTCAAAGCGGCCAAGGTTCCCAGACCTTCTGCTGTCAGTATGAAGGTCTGGCTACACGAGACTAATTTAGTACCAATTGGGAGGACCAATTTTTTCTAGATTCTCTTTCATTCACCCTCTCTTTTGTTTCCTTCATCTTCACTGGTCTGTTTCCTGGCTCATTGTATTTCAGGGTCAGACAAAATTTCCATTAAAGCCATGTATTAATTCTGTACCCCTATCATCATCTTGTTCTTCATATGCTTCCCTTTTTCTTTCTGTCTGTCTCTTTTATTTCAAAAATCAGTCCATGCCTTCTCATATCACAATATATGCAGTGAGTATGACTGAGGTTCAGTTTCTGGGAATGGGAGTGACACAGATTGACAATTAGTCAGATTGGCTTTGCATCAACTGCATTAATGTCTTTACTTTTGCATCTGCCCAAGTGCTGTTTTTCACACATTGCATCTAAATGTATTGTTCATGTGTAATTTCCTGTCATGTGGTGCGTCGTGCCTGTAGTCTGATGTGATTTGACTCTTGCAATGAACTGCATGCTGTCTGTAATATGAACATAAAGCATTTCAAATAGTTTCTTTTCTGTTTCTTCAGGCGCTATGGATTCAGCAAACAGTCTAAAGCAGGCACGGTTAGTATCAGATGCTGTTTTCATGTTTTCGACCAAAACATAAAATAAAAAGTCTAGTCAGAGAAGGTTACAGTTTAGAAGCTGACTCATTGGTCCATGGATAAATTAGATAAAATTGATAAAATCTTAAGTAATGGAAATTTATATGGTGGATATTTTTTCTAGTTCAAGCTTTGCAGTTTGCTAGAATTGGCTAGAAGTTGTTCTTTGCAAGTGCAATCTTTATAAATAGATTTTTAAAAACTCTAATGCTGTCAAATTGATTAATCGCATCCAAAATTTAAGTTTGTGTTTACATAATATATGTGTGTGTACTGTGTATATTTATATGTATTTATATATAAACACTCACACATACATGTTTACATATTTTACGTATTTAAGAAAAAATATATTCATATTTATAAATGATTTATATTATATATAAATATAAACATATATTACATATATTTCTTAAATATATACGTGTGTGTGTGTGTGTACATATACATATAAATATACACAGCACACACATATATATATATATATTATTATGTAAACAAACTTTCATTTTGGATGTGATTAATCGATTTGACAGCACTAAAAAAATATGCATCTCGTAATCTTACAAAAGTGGAAAAGTAATGGGAATATATTGGTAATATAATAATCCAAAAGGTGTGGCAACTTCTGGTCAATTTTGTCATTAAACAAAATCATAATTCTGTTTTACACTTCAAAAGTAGTCAGCCAAGCAAGACGTTTGACAACTGGTTTGAAGCCTGGTGTATATTGTGTATGTATATTCTGCAAACCCAGTGGAATCTCATTTAAACTGATTCAGAATGTTGCAACTTTCAGTTCTACAGGCAACTCTGAAGAAATCAGCAAAACAAAACAAAAAATGGTTGACCCTAGAATAGGCCATGTGGTGTTCATCTGGGTGTAATAGATCACAGATGGACAGTAGGGCTTGGCACTGACCTTTGTTCTTTTTGATTGGTTGTTAGTTTGATCATGTGATGTTGTTTCTAACAGGCAGTGGAGCAGAAGCAGGTGTTGGCTCAGGGCACACAGGGTGTGCCTCCTGGAATGGCTCAGGTGTCTGAAGAAGAGGACCTGCAGGCAGCAGAGGAGGTCAGTATGATCCTATGAACCTACACGTGTCCTTCAGTCAACTCTCAGTTGTACTTAATCACCCACTCTTTATCTGACCCAAGTTAATTTTCTATTAACCAATCAGTTCTGTGTGATTTTTTTTTTACAGCTCAGAATCAAAGCCCTGATGACTGGAATGGCTGCCATGGCAACAGAGGAGGTACATTTCTAAATGCTTAAAATGCAAAAGAGTTTAAAGGGATGGTTCACCTAAAAATTTAAATTATTACCCTCTTGTCGTTCCAGACCTTTGTGACTGACTTTCTTCTGTGGAACATAAAAGAATATTTTGAGAAATGGCTCAAGTATTTTTTTTTTTTCCATACAATGAAAGTCAATATTCTCCAATGTTGTTTGGTTCCCTATGTTCTTCAAAAATCTTTTTTTTTGTGTTCCGTAAAATGGTAAATAAAGTGATGGAACGACATGTGGATGAGTAAACGATGACAAAATTTACACTTTTAGCTAGAGTGTCCCTCTAAAAGAATATTTTGCCCAAAAATGAAAATTAAAAAAGTTTATGGTCAGAATGACATGCAGTTGAATAAATGATGACCATTTTTAACTGTCCCTTAAAAAGTTGATTATTTACTTAAATGTCCTCAGCAGATGCCTTCTTACTAAGGCAACCTTTAAGAAAAAAATATAAATGGTCAGTGGTCTCATTATTTACACTATTTCTGTGTGTGTTTTGTAGGGGAAGTTGTCAGCCAGCACAGTGGGGCAGATTGTTGGACTGCAGTCTGAGGAGATCAAGCAAATTGCCACTGAATATGCCGAGAAGGTGAACCTCTAAGAAATAGTCCCATTATTTTTACACCAAGAAAAATAGCTTGAGGCTGATATACATTTTCGGAATTTGGAATAAAATAAAAAAAAAATTGTATAAGTTGTGTAGTGTATTCGAAGCTTTATTGTACGTATGTGTGATTGGGCAGGCGGAGCGCTCTGTGGAGGATCGGCCAGAGAGATTTGGACCTGCGCAGCAACACCGGCGGCAACTGGCGTCACTCAACAAACAAATCACTCAAAAAACAAAAGAACTGGAAGATGTAATACACAGTCATACGCATACCACATATTGCAGTTTTGAGAATGCTGATATCACAGTCATTGTTCCTTGATTTATTCCAGCTGCAATCCAAACAGCAGGAGACCAGAGCGGCCTGTGAGGATGCTAAAATCAAACTAGCCGAGGTGAAACAGGTGGACAGACATATACTGACAGATAACTGGTTGAATTGGACCATTAATGTTTGTGTTTGTTTTTAGGCCACAGCACAGACTGAAAAGCTGGAGAAAGAGCTGAGCTCACTGGAGGACATGGAGTCTCAGACGGATTCTGGGTATGTAAACAGAGCACCTGGAATTATCTAAACTTAGGCTGCATCTGAAATCACTTACTCTCTGAGTAGGTTCCTCTTTTGAATAAGTACTTACTTCCTGCTATATAGTAGGGAAGTATGCCTTTTTTTTTGTGTTCCGCAAAATGGTAAATAAAGTGATGGAACGACATGTGGATGAGTAAACGATGACAAAATTTACACTTTTAGCTAGAGTGTCCCTCTAAAAGAATATTTTGCCCAAAAATGAAAATGTGGATTCTGGGTATGTAAACAGAGCACCTGGAATTATTTAAACTTAGGCTGCATCTGAAATCGCTTACTCTCTGAGTAGGTTCCTCTTTTGAATAAGTACTTACTTCCTGCTATATAGTAGGGAAGTATGCGTAATTGAAGGCAGCCATATTTTTCCAAGTCATTTTAGACAAGACACTTAATTCTAAACTCAGTGAGCTCTCTAGTTAGACAGCATTTTAAACATTCCTGACATGAAGGCACTTCCAAATGGTAGGTAAGATACCATGTTCTGGCCAAATTCTAAAGGCATGGCCACATTAGTAAAAATTTTGTGGGCAAAAAACATCCACTTCAAAGGTCTGCTACAGTAGTGTAGCGAATGTATGAAGCACCGCTCGCTCACACAGAAGTCACTTTCTGTTGGTCAGTGTTGCAAATTCGTATGAACAACTAAACCTCACTTTCGCCCTCACACACAAAATTCCTGATTGCATGGATTCCTATTGAAATGACTGCATTTCTTCTGTTAAGTTCACAGAACAACAGTAAAAATAGTTACATAGTTCTGTCTAATTAGAAATGGACTATTTGCTTGTGTATGTTATGCTTATTAGAGCATAGTGCCATCAGCTTAGCATCACGCTAACACCAAACTGTATAGAAATCAGATGAGAAAAAGTAAAGCCAAACAGCATGAGAATTCTTAGAAAGTGTCAGTATCCATGTGTTATTTTGAAGTATTGTTTGTTTTTATCTTTCAGGTTACTGGAGAAGCTTCGTGCGTTGGTGGCCATGAATGAAAACCTCAAACATCAAGAGCAAACGTTCCGCTCACATTGTCGCGTATGTTACTGAGACAACTTTGTTGTTGCAATACCTTGCTTCGGTTTGTCAGTAACACTGAACACATGAATGTATCATTAACGGTTATTTGTGTATAGGAGGAAATGACCCGTCTGCAGCAGAATATTGAAGAGTTGAAGCTGGAGTATGGAGAAGGAGATGAGAAGAAGGTGCCTATATAGTCATTCTAACTGAAATGGAACCTCATATGTGACTGATTTGGAATGCTCTTCATAGGCAGCAACACTTTTTGGTATTAGGATGCCATTATGCTAATGGAATAATAAGCATAAAAGTACATAGAATACAAAAAATATTAGACAAAAACCCAAAAAGATTAATTAGATACAGCTTTTTCAGGCAATACCTCACATTGTCCACTATCTTTGACACAATTTTTTTTTTTTTTAACCCTTTCCATTGCCTTATTTCTTGTTCCCAGTGCTTCCTTAGTAATTTGACCAAAAGTAGATGTCTTAGAAGGTAGCCTACCTTTTGAAACAATCCTCTTAATGGGAATTTGCCAAGGTTTTGGAACAGAGCTAGTCTGTGATGGTCTAGTTTAGTTTCTCAGATTTACCCTCTGCATGTGTATTTGTAGGAGATGAATATATTGATTGACCAGCAGTACACTGCAGACCGAGAAAAACTTCAGAAGATCCGTCTGCTTATGGTAGGTCAAATTGAACTGATGGTTTTACTCAGCATATTACTCAAGAGATTCTTTATACTCAGTTTTACTCTGCTGCCCCCCGCAGGCTCGGAGGAACCGTGAGATTGCCATCCTTCAGAGAAAGATTGACGAGGTTCCCAGCAGAGCCGAGCTGACCCAGTATCAGAAACGCTTCATTGAGCTGTACAGCCAAGGTCCGTGCGTGTATAAAGTCAGCATCTATTTTTTTTAAATGCATGTTTAATTTTTTACTTTTTTTTTTTTTTTACCTCATCATTTTTAATTATAACTTGATCTTCCGGTGAAACGGCAGACTTCACTCTGGTGATATATGCCAGACTTCTGCAGTCTTTAAGTCTGCTTAATCTCCCCTTTCGTACAATTGACCTCAAGCTCACAATCAGATCTGCCTTCAACCGATAAATTGAACAAAGACCCTGCTTTACATTATTTTCTTTCTCAATGATCTGTTTTACTCTGATGTATGTCACAATACAAAAGAAAAGATCACTCACTGCTTCTATTACTTAACAACTTTAAGGTGTTGGCTATGAAATAGGTCCAATTGAATGAGCTGAAATCAAAGCCGTCACTTTAAGCACTCTTTAATTGTTCATTTGGTGTTTTTCAGTGTCTGCAACACACAAAGAGACAAAACAGTTCTTCACGCTCTACAACACCCTTGATGACAAGAAGGTTTACCTGGAGAAAGAGGTATCAGATTAGTTTAGCTTTGCTATTGGGAATGAATTTTCTTGTATTTATGGATGGAATCAGACTCTATAATCTGTCAGTGTGTAATGTTTAAAAGGATGTGCAGTGGAAATGAGACACTATCTTTTCTTTCACAGGTCAATCTGCTGAACTCCATACACGATCATTTTCAGCAGTGAGTTTCAAATAGGATCCATGTAGAAATTTCCCAATATTACAGCAAGAGCTTCATACAGTCTCAAATGATTGATTTTGTAATGTCTTTCCTGAAGGCACAGGTGAATGTAAAGTGTGTGTGGTTTTAGGGCCATGGCTTCATCGGGAAGTAAAGAACAGTTTCTCAGACAAATGGAGCAGATTGTGGAAGGAATCAAGCAGAGCCGCATGAAGGTACAAAACCAGACTACAACCTTATATGTGACCCTGGACCACAAAACTTGTCTCTTAAGTCGCTGGGGTATATTTGTAGCAATAGCCAAAAATACATTGTATGGGTCAAAATTATTGATTTTTCTTTTATGCCAAAAATCATTAGGATATTAAGTAAAGATCATGTTCCATGAAGATATTTTGTACATTTCCTACTGTAAATATATAAAAACTTAATTTTTGATTAGTAATATGCATTGCTAAGAACTTCATTTGGACAACTTTAAAGGTGATTTTCTTATTATTTAGATTTTTTTGCACCCTCAGATTCCAGATTTCCAAATAGTTGTCTCGGCCAAATATTGTCCTATCATAACAAACCATACATCAATGGAAAGCTTATTTATTCAGCTTTGAGATGATGTATAAATCTCAATTTAAAAAAATTGACCCTTATGATTGGTTTTGTGGTCCAGGGTCACATATCATATAATAGAAGAAATCTGATACTATTGATAATTACTTCCATTTTGCTAATGAATTAGGTCCACTCTGGCTATTTGTGGTTTTACCCCCTCAGACAGGAACATGAATTGCATTAGTGTGTTTTTCTAATGTCTATTTGTGCACTTAAAGATGGAAAAGAAAAGACAGGAGAATAAGATGCGTAGAGATCAGCTGAATGATGAGTACTTGGAGCTGCTGGATAAACAGAGGCTCTACTTTAAAACTGTCAAAGACTTTAAAGAGGTAAATGCTCACACAAGTTCATAGTTTTAGATTAATTACTTCCCTCCTCCTTTACATAGGGTGTATAGACATTAATCTATTGATAATTGATATTCTGGATTGAGGAAACAAATGCATGTCTTGTCTGTTCCAGGAGTGCCGCAAGAATGAGATGCTGTTATCTAAACTGAGGGCAAAGGGAGCGTCATAACAGCTGGATTTGCACACACACCCCTTTAATACACAACTCCCAAGTAGCACTTCAAAACACACTCGCATTCCCTGATGTTGGTATTTCATTGCATTACAGCCTCATGCTGAGATCACATCTGCTTTCAGACTAAAACACTGCTATTCAGTATGTTTATGTCAGCCTAGATTGTTTTAGGTTCAGAGACTATAAAGGCATGTAACAAATGTACTGTTTAACTGGAAATGTTTTGTGCCTTGTTGCCACCTTATTTAAACCCATAATGTATATAACACAAATTCCCTTACTAATCACCTTGGTTTTTATATCATGATGATAAAAATTTGCCATAAGACCAAAGCATATTAAAGGAAAAATGAACTACCTGCTGATCTGACAGATTTATTTACTATAGTGGTTTCAGACTAGCGAAGACATATGATACAATCATAGTAGAAACAAGCTGGCATCTTACTGGCGCTTCAGTTCATAGATTGCCTTGACCTGTAAATAACATTACAACTGAGATTTGCAATTCTGCACATTTTAAAGATGGTAGCCTATGGCTACTAGGACTGGACAATATATAATATTTACAAATTTAACAAAATATTTAATATAAAATGAACCAACCTCATGGCTATTGTGACGTTAATGTGCTGCTTTTTATTTGACCTGTATAGACTATGCTGTTGGCCGGCTTTGTGCATGTGTCATGACATACGAGCGTAAGAGTTCCAAGACAGTGTTTTCAATAAGGATTTAAACCTCATTAAAATGCCAAAATATGTGGGAAGTTCAGTTCAGTGGTTATCAATTGGTCTGCCAATTCCTTTTGCATCACAAAAATATTTGTGTAGCATTTTAAGGGTTTTTAAATGTTTTAGCAAGAAAGTAAGCATGGTTTATTTTTATATTGGTGAATAAAAAATGAGTCAATATTTTCTTTCGGTGAAACAGTATGGAAAATGTGTACAGTTTTAACTACGTTTTACAATATTTATTTTAATTTAACAAATCACTCTAGGAGCAATTTTAAAAATGTAAAAAATTTTATTGTCCAGCCCTAGTTGCTACTAAGGTTGTAGGTTCAATCTCATGTGGAGAGAGCAGACCGCATGAGAAGAATTATTCATAATATAAGTTTAATGAGTTGGGCCAGTAACAATAGAAATTAAGCATTATATAACGGCTTCTGAAAACAGAATTCTGTACAGGCATGGAATGCAGACTGATCAGAGCTCTTCTCAAAAGACTGAGACCAAGTTAACAAATTGACAAGTGTGTAGTCTGACAGTTACTCTGTATAGATCAAAAGAGGTGCATCACAGGGAAGATTCATCTTATTCTCAGCGTGAGAACTGTCTGCCGTCTCCTTTCCTTTTGCTGACATGTTTGAAGATCTTGGCCTTGTGGACATTCTTAGATTTCTGGTAGCCAAAGCCTCCACCACCACCTCGCTTCTGCATCTTCACCCCTTTACTGCTGTGAACGTCTGAGAGAGTGAACGGTTAAGGAACAAAAAAAAAAAAGTTTCTTAAGCACCAAATCAGCACAATAGAATGATTTCTGAAGGATCACGTGAAACTGAAGAGTAAGACTGGAGTAATGATGCTGAAATTTACATTTTAAAACAAAATAGAATTATTTTTATTTTTATACTTCGCAATATTACTGTTTTTACTGTGTTTTTGTTTAAATAAATGCAGCCTTGGTAAGCATAAGAGACTATTACAGACTCCAAATGGTAATGAATGTACAGCCACAACTCCACAATTTCACACTAAAACAAATTAAAACTATTAAGTAACAAGCTCCACATGCAAGAATATTCGCTGTAATACAATGCTGAAAGGATACTGAGGTCCACAAAAGGCGGCACTTTAAACCCAAAGGACATTGCCACTTTCGGGAGGTCTAGCGTCTCTACATTATAGATTTGTTTGAGGGAATGAGAGTCGTAAGCTCTGACGTAGGATTTGTAGGCCTCCTGAGCCGATTTGTGAAGGTAGTAGTTCTTCTCTATCAGCTTCTCCAACTGCAAAAGACCAAAGCAAATACCAATTTGAAATTAAAGGGGTTATGTTTGACATTTAGTTCAGTTTGACTGAATATGAAGTCTCACCTGAGATTGAATATCAGAGATTTTAGCCCAGGAGAACTCAAACTCACTCAGAGGGACCTTTAGAGGAACGCAAGAGAGACAATTAATCTTGACATGTTCAACAGCTTGCCAATATAAAATCATAACTATAGTGATGTAATACTTTGGCCTGTTTGAGGAATCGTAAAAAGCCGAGCTCCTCTGGTCTTAGGATCAGGAGGGCATGTCCTCTACCATTAATACCACGAGCTGTTCGTCCCACACGGTGGATGTACTCCTAAAACATCAGAAAAAACAGAAAAATCACATATAAAAATCCTAATACAAGTGCATATATCTAGCAGCAAGGCTGAATTATGTGCACAATGGACTTGGGGTGTGACTGCTGTACCTTTGGATCATCGGGTGGGTCGTACTGAACAATCCAGTCCACTTCTGGGATATCGAGACCTCTGGCAGCCACATCCGTACAGAGGAGAATGCCAGAGTCTGCGTTACAGAACTGGAAAAACGTTGTAGTTCTCTTCGTCTGTTTCTGCTTCCCCTGAAAGCCCGTGAAAACAAAAGCATTCATCACACTGCTTAAATAGCACTTCTCATCTCGCGCTGTGTGTGTAGTGTGTGCTCAGTGACTCACGTGAATGGCCATGACGGGCAGATCGATGTAATTGAGCAGCTCATAGTGGTACTTCACAGACATGCAAGACGAGAAGAACACCATCAGCTTCTTCTTACGGTTCTTCTTCAGAAACGTGAAGAGCAGCAGGAAGCGTTTTTCCGAAGGACATACAACATATCCCTAAATACAACACAAACCAAAACTCAAATATGATATTACACATGACAAACTGGTACTGATAAAGGAGTGAGTTTGTTTGTTTGTGTTTAACGGCATGCCAGCTTTTGTGGCTATTTCCGATAAAGCAGTGGGACAGGTGAGCAGTTTACCTGTTCTAGTCCTTCCACGGTGGCCGTGTCTTTGTTGTCATCCACCCCCACATACAGCGGCTCCTTCTTGAGAGAGATTCGTGCAAGATCCTCCACCTTACGTGTCTGTGTTGCGGAAAATAACATGGTCTGTCTTTTTTCTGGAAAGAAAGAGAAACAGTTAAGGACCTGCAGGAACCCTGGTTTAAGGAAGTGATGTCAGAGTGATCAGGTTAGTCATTGGCTCTTACTAGGCAAAAGTTTGATGATCTGCTTCAGTTCTTCCTCAAAGCCAACCTCCAGAATCCTGTCAGCCTCGTCAATGATCAGACACTGAAGGTTCTTAAACATGAACCCGGGTGTGTTCTGTGGAAAGAAAAAGAGGTCAGGTACACTCCACAGACCCATGTGGCAAAGCTGTTGATTGTAAAAGGCCATACCTGCAGGTGATCGAGAAGTCTGCCAGGTGTAGCAACCAGGATATTGACTCCATTGGCGAGTTTCTGGGCTTCAGCAGAACGGTTGCTGCCGCCCATGATGAGGCCGTACGTGTGCACATGATGAGTCATCAGCTCCTTCAGCACACCATACGTCTGCATGGCCAACTCACGAGTGGGAGACAAAATGACCACTCCAGTCCCTGACACACACACACACACACACACCACAGTCATGACACACCTCTAAGGTCATACTTACGGGTTTGACTGACATCTCCGCTATGAATAGGACTATAACAATCAGAGAATGCCAATACACTCACCATTTCTGGGCATAAATTTGAGTTTGTAGATAAGCTCTATGGCAGGAATCAGGAAAGCTAGAGTTTTACCGCTTCCTGTTTTAGCTGCAGCCAACACGTCTCTATTGGATAAGAATGAGCACACATTCCAAACATTAATACAACAAATGTGATGATTACAGTGCCACTGAAACCCTGCAATGTCTGATGCACCGCAAACTCACCTTCCTTCCAGCAGAGGTCGTATGGTCTTGTGCTGGATCTCAGTCATGGTTTCAAAATCCATTTCCTTCACTCCCTTCAGTGTATTCTCACTAACCACTTCTGCCAAAGATGCAAATGACTTGTCCTCAAATGCACCTGAGAAAGTCACCAGTGAGGAAAACAAATCATAGTTATCTAATCATGTCTATGAGAAAAAATTTAATAAATGTCCAATAAACTTGTTATTAAAAATCAGAATTGTTTTTTCTTCACCAGCCAACTGAATAAAAAAAAGCCTCTGTGAAATTAAGATTTATCTTACCATTTATTTTAATAGTAATAAAACATCCCTCTATTTTTGTCACTCAATTACATATAATCGCATGCGATTAATTGCACAGCCCTAATGTACAGTATTCTTTATTTCATTAGTCAAAAACTGAATTGTTTATTTTTATAAAGAAAAACAAAAGGTTATTTTGCATTTAAAACAAAGCAAAGACTTTTTCACCAGCTAACTAAATAAAAGAAGCTTTAGTGAATTTACATTACTATACTACTTATTTTACTAGTAATGAAACATGCATCGCTAATTTTGTCTCCGAATTACATATATATAGCATTTTTTATTTATGTATTGGTCAAAAAAAAAAAAAAGCCAAATTGATTAGACATCACTCATTTTTCCCACTGAAATGAGTGGATAACTAGACAAACTAAACCAAGCTCAAATTATGACTCATCGCAGACTGTGCTTAACAGATTACAGGTTGTGCAATTTGTGCCATATTTACCGGTCAGACCAGAAGGAAGCTGCGGTCCATCTTCATCACTATCATCCTCCTCAGCTGAACCCTCTTTGTCATCATTTCCATTCTCTAGCACCTCTTCACATTCCTCCTCCTGTTTTTCATCCCTCTGTTGCTCTTCTTCTGTTGTCTCTTTAACTTCATCCTGCTTTTTGACCTTTTTCACACCTAAAGGACCAGATCCATTATTTAGTGTATGTGCATACATCTCAAATGCTATAATTAAATTGCATATATAGCAGTCTCCTCTCCAGTTACACATATTAGCCAATGACAATCCCGTAGTGACCAACCACTAATTAAACAACATATTCACAGCAATATTTCATACTTACTAGATGTTGAGTCCCCTGTGCCATCCAATTTTCTTTTCTTTTTCTTGATTTTCTGTGAGGTTTCGTTCTCCTCCGTGGAGACGCTATGCTGCTGCTCTTCAGTGACGTTTGGAGCAGAATCACTGGTTACTTCAGATTCCTCCAGCACAGCCTTCACCTCTGCCAGATCGCAAACACATGCAGCACATTTCATCAACTCCGACGCACACTCAATATGAGGGGAGTCAGATAATGCATGGAAGGTACGTATTGGTAACATGTTCCTTGAGACAGTGGCGTAACTACAGACAGTGCAGGCGCACTGGGGACCGTGCCGCGGGGGGGCCCCGCAGCGCACGCGGGCCCTGCCCACATTGCAAGCGACTATATTAATATAAATGAACAATAAACGTGTTAATAATAAAATTGACCCGGTAGAACTTTTGTCAAGCATAAAAAAAGCCTCTGTGAAATTAAGATTTATCTTACCATTTATTTTAATAGTAATAAAACATCCCTCTATTTTTGTCACTCAATTACATATAAACAGTACTTTTTAATTTATCCTTTATCCAAGAAATAAATGTCTAATAAATTGATTTTTTTAGAAAGAAAAACATTTCAAAAGATTATTTTGTATTTCAAATAAAGCAAAAAATACAACTGTTCTTAACCAGTTAACTAAATAAAAGAAGCTTCTGTAAATTTACGATTAAATTATCTTATTTTATTAGTAATAAAACATGCATTTCTTATTTTGTTGTTCAATTGTATGTACAGTAGGGCTGTGCAATTAATCGCATGCGATTGTCATGCGCATCT
Organism: Sinocyclocheilus rhinocerous; assembly: GCF_001515625.1. Classification (NCBI taxonomy): domain Eukaryota; kingdom Metazoa; phylum Chordata; class Actinopteri; order Cypriniformes; family Cyprinidae; genus Sinocyclocheilus; species Sinocyclocheilus rhinocerous. The sequence goes on from NW_015626394.1 coordinate 322,774, forward strand.
CGTCAGTAAAGCCGGTTCCGTGATTAGTAGTAAATCTCCATCACCTGCTTTCAGATGGAGCAGCATTTACTACACAGAGCCGTAGTTCACTGACAAGCTAGGCGATATCGCGTGATTCATTTCCGCGAACCGGTACTTTTCGGACAGATCGGCTCATTGTACCGGTTCAAAAAGCCGATTCATCAAGCAATAACGTCTCTACTACGCATTTCTTTTCTAACAACTCAATGCCATGTTGTATCAATGAAAAATTCAAACAAGTCATTTGTGTCAACGCATATTGAAACATTCAAAAATAAAGTTATTTGTGTGAAAGCATATTGCTGATTATTGC
>NW_015626394.1:323120-367638 GCF_001515625.1 Sinocyclocheilus rhinocerous
TTAGAGTTGTTGATTCTGTCCTGTGTAGGGATGGAGCTTAACCAGTAGCAGTTTAATACATTTTAAAACTTCCTTGTATGAGAAACATCGGCTTACATACACGCATATCGGTTCCGCTATAAAATACATAATTTTGCTTAATGAAGCACTGACGCTCCGTAGTGGTGGAATAGAGAAAATATCCTATCGATTATTATTATCATTATTACTGCTGTATTCTTCGTCGTGCATCACCACCCGTGTTTGTGAACTGACAATTATGAAATGGTAGAATTCTCCCTGTAATGCATACAACGTTAGTAGACAAATTAAACTACTAAAAGTGTTAAGGGTTTACTTACTAAAAATCCGAATTGCTCACATTAAACACACTGAAAACTATTAGACCGAAAAATTATTCAAATAACTAAATTTTATGGTCTGCATGTGTTGCTAAGCACATTTGTCTTTTGTCTGTGCCGCTACAGGGTTTGGGAAATCGCGAGGAACACAGTGGATTCGGAGCTGATCACTGAAGTGTGCCACTTTCCACTTCATGGAGTAACACACAAAATCAGCCCTACAAGTTTACTCGACTATACTAACCTCATGACTACAGAGGAATTGGAGGATAATCTGGGTAGAAACCAATGTCTTTTGTCAATAAACTCTCTGTTTCATAACCAGCACATTTCACAAGCTGAACCTAGACAACCTACTGATACACATTACATCCCACGGAAAAGATTTGTACAATCAAGCAAAAAAAAAAAAAAGAACATCTGATTCGTAAAACTGCTGTACGCACATAATATAAACCTATAAGCTTTCTTTTTGTACTTGAAGTGACAGGTGTAACTCATCACATCTGTTAGTGGGGTGATCGAAAACGGTACAAATAAAACAAGTTAATTTGTAACACACTCAAACATAAACATTACATTTATGATGAGAACGTTTACTATTCAACTGTATATAACACTTATGGCATTTTCCCAACAAAATATGTTTTTTAAAGCTTATCAAACAGCAAGGTTCATCACGATAAGGTCACCAAACCAACAGGTGTTATTGTACAGTTTTGTGAAAAATACATAATCATTAATCAGTTACAAAAATACAAATCTCAAAAGCATTGTGTGAGAAAAAGCAAAGCAAAGCAAAAAAACATCCTGAGCAATAACTTTATTTAGATATCTTCAGTCTGTGAGGAACAAAAGAATCAATTCACACCAACATTACTGAGAGATTATCTTCTGCTAGCAATTATTTAGGGATCTGTAAAATCCATGTTTGTGCACAATAGTGGCATTAATATTAACGCCAATAACTATTTTATAAATGGCCAAGTTTTTAATTAGAATTTTTTTTTTTTTAAGTAACGTATCACATAAACTTATTAGATTAAACAAACATAAATATATGACTTTTTTTTTTGCTAAGGTCATCTGCACAGTAAATCATGTATTTGCTATTTCGTATCTAATAAAACAAAAGAAAAAAAGGTTTGAAAAAAGAATGCTACAATACCACTGTAATGTGATAAAAAATAATTACTTTAAAACCGAAATTTATAAACTGAACATGACTTGCATAAAATATAAAATAATTAATATTTTAATTAGTTTCCAGAAAACCTTTCACAACACTCTCTCTTTAAAATACATAACGGTCATCTACATCATACAAAAATGATCCACATTCATTCAGCTCACATTCCACCAGGTGATATTTAACTTAGAAACAGTCCAGTATTGTGAAAATCAGCCAAAGGCACCTGCGATACTCCAGTAGTCTCAGGTCACTTCAGTACAACATGGTAGCCATCATTACATTCATCTGCCATCACATAAGAAAAAACGTAGCCAATATTAAATGTAGTGTACATGTAATGGAGATTCAGACATACTGCGACTATTTCAGTGTTGTTTTTTGCTTAATGTTTTAAATAGTAACTTGTTTTTCACAAAGACATTCCATTCTGAGGACTTTTTAACAGTAGCCTGCTCAGTGAGCCATGAAGGTCACAAGTGTGGCACAACCAGATGCTGTATGCATTATATAGAACTTGTGCTTATCAAAGTGTTTGCATTTAATGTAAAGTCAGCAAATATTTAGCCCTCAACACTGTTCTTTTGTGCATGTGCAATGGCAATTTTCACCACATAACTCCAGCTGGATAAACATGAGGCCCAATCAGTGTCCATGAAGTTACCTTTCATAGTGCTGATAATGAAGCTAGACTCCTCTGTAAAGTTCTGCACCATCTGAAAAAAACCAAATACATGTAGAGTGACCTAAATGCATTGTAACACAATTTACTGATTGTTTTAACAGTGTATGCTTGGGTTACTGTATTTCCTGGCACTCTGATCCATTTGAACAATCAGTAACTGATTTCAGTTATGAATTTAAGGAAAAGAGTGTTGCTAAAGACCAAGCCTATCATGCTTTTTGTCTATTTTTAGAGTTTATGTCATGATTCACTTTACTGTATGGAAGAGAGCAGTGTCAACATTATACTAAACACTTTTTGTGTTTTACAAAAAAAACAGAACTTTTTATTTTTGGGTAAACTAATATGCAGCCCCGCACCTGACGTGGGAAAAAATATATATCATGGCCACAAACTAAGAATTAGTTCCCACAACATATTAATTTGTTCCCTCATTTTAATTAAATGGTGGCAACGTTGTACAAATACACTCCCTTGTTTTAATTAAATCAAACCAAGGTAACAAACTACTGGCCACAATTTAATAAAATGAGGGAATGTATTAAAGGGGTCATATGATGCGATTTCAAGTTTTCCTTTCTCTTTGGAGTGTTACAAGCTCTTGGTGCATAAAGAAGATCTGTAAAGTTGCAAAGACTAAAGTCTCAAATCCAAAGATATATTCTTTATAAAAGTTAAGAGTCAACCACGCCTGCCTAAAACGGCTCGTTCTAACACGCCCCCACACTGTAAACCCGAACAGTACTACTAACTTATAAAGATTAAGAACACTGCAATTAAAGTCTGTTAAATCGTTGATCGTGCGCGCGAGAGAGAGAGAGAGAGAGAGGAGAGACAGGGTCACATCACAGTGGATTCAGCTGTCTTAACCGTGGCTTGTGTACTGCAAACACATACCAGCTTCATCACTGTGTCTGTCACGCGACTCTGTTCCCCAGAGTAAAGACATTGCTCTGTCTTTACATTTATTTTGAAAGATGAAGCTCGCGATTATGGTAAGGGGTGTTACATTTCCGATGAGTGCTTGCGGTGTTTGGCCAATCACAATGCATTGGGTCAGCTGGCCAATCAGAGCAGGCTGCGCTTGTCAAAGGAGGGGGCTTTGTAGAAAACGAAGCGTTTGAGAGAGGCGGGGCATATAGGACCTACAATAATGTACAGTATTTGAAAAATAATGTGTTTTTTGAACATTAAAGCATGTCAACATATTCTGTTACACCAAATACACAAAATAATGATCTTTAAAATAGCATCATATGACCCCTTTAATAAGTCATTGGAACAAATCCTTAATTTGTGACCTAAAATGACGGAACAAATTAATAAAATGAGGGAATGAGTTCTTCATTTGTGGCCACAATAAATATATTTTTGTCCGCATGTCATTTGTGGAGCTCCGTAAACTAATGATAAACATAAATGTAAAAAATATACATACAAAATATACTCCTGATATAGAAATGTACACTACCCTTGGGGTCAATAAAATTTCTTTTCCTCTTCTTTGTAAGAAATTAATACTTTTATTCAGCAATCAAGCACTGAATTGGTCAAAAGTGACAGTAAAGACATTTCTATTCATCAAAGAATCCCGAAAAAAACTATCACAGTTTCCACAAAAATATTAAGCAGCTCAACTGTTTTCAATGTTGATAATAATAAAATGTTTCTTGAGCAGCCAATCAGCATATCAGAATAAATTTCTGAAATATCATGTAACACTGAAAACTGGAGTAATGGCTGCAAAAAAAAAATCAGTTTTCCATCACAGGATTAAATTACACTTTAATATATGAATATATATTAAATATATTAAAATAGAAAAAAGTTATTTAAAATAATATTTCACAATATTACTGTTTTTACTGTATTTGTGATCAAATAAATGCAACCTTGTTGAACATTAGAGACTCCTTTCAATAGAATAGAAAAAAAATCTTACCAACCCCAAACTTTTGGATGAACTACTCCTTGGACAAGTTATATAACCAACATTTCCCAAATGATCTGTAATCTCTGGAATGTTCGGACTCAATTTTAAGCACTCTCTGCCCTCTTACCTCATCTGAAACCAAGACGTGGATCCCTGTCGGCCCCTGTCTGTATACGTGACGGATTTGCTGTGAGGGAGCATTATATAGATTGGCTATCTTCTCAGTGAGCTCAAGGACAGTTAGGTCCTCTAGGTAGAGAGCATGGTACACTACAGACAAAAACAATTAGAGAATTAAGAATAGAAGTAACACTTGTTTTGCATGTCACAACTATCATAAAGGATGCTGTGACGTCTCCTACCATCCTCACCCGCTGCTTTGGTGTGCAGTTGGTTCCTGTTCTGTAGCTGGGATACATAGACAGTGAGACGAGGTTGTATACACCTGGGTAACATTGACACAGACATGTTAGGGTACATGTTTGGACACATTTTAGGATGAATAGCAAGTGTTTGAACAAATATACAGCTCACCTTCCCTTGATTGCATTGAAAAGACGGATGCCGTCAGCAGGACCACAGATCTGAATGAAATCTTCTCTACTCATTTTTAGCAGATCAGAACCTAAAACATTAACAAAGCAGCTCAAATAGTAGTATAATATTTAAAATGGTGACATTTCTAGTAATTTCTAGTAGAACACAATGGCACAGTTTCAACACGTAGTATGTTATTACTGTGGGTGAAGTGAGAGAAATGTTGATTATAAAACCACTATTCAAAAGTTTGGGGTTGGGAACATTTACTTTGTAAATGTTCTTGAATAAAGTCTCTAATGCTCACCAAGGCTGCATTTATTACATCAAAATACAGTAAAAGCAGTAATATCGTGAAATATTTAAAGCAGCAATTACATTTTAAAATAATTTAATGATGAATCTTCAGCAGCCACTACTCCAGTCTTCAGTGTCACATGATCCAGTGCCACATGATTTGGTGCTCAAGAATAATTTCTTATTATTATTAATGTTGAAGACGGTTGTACTGCTTAATATTTTTGTGGAAACTGTGATATTTTTCTGATATCTGTGATATCATTTTTTCCCCTGATTCTATAAGTATAAAAGAACACTGTTACCCCAAACTTACGAATGGTAGTGTATACTTTTTATCTATTAGATACTTTAAAAAAAATAGACAAAATTCAATTCAAAATCGGCTGTTTACCCAATATTTGTGTGCTCAGTGCATTTTATGCTTATCTGTGTATCACAAGTTCTTAATTTAGCAACATGTTAACTCTAAACTACTAAATAAAAAAAATAAAAATAAAAAAACATGGTGCCTTAGTAGGCAGTTCGCTAGAATTTGTAACCAAGTCAATAGCTGTAATTCTCACTGAATATTTCAGCCCACCTGAGAAGCCAGAGAAGAGCCTGCAGAAAGAGGAGAACCTATTACCATGGAGCCAGTGCTGCGTGTCCTGCATGGAGGACGATGGCAACAGGTGCTACATGGCAAAAAGAAGAAGAATAGCATCACCATGTCCTCAAATACAAACCTATAAAGATAAGAGAGCATGACATTAATATTTTTAACCTGCCCGCTATACTTACATCAGAACAGCTGGGCAAATGTAGCTCCCCCTGCTGGTCTGGAGAGCAGTTTCTATAAACGCAGTAAGACAGGAGAGCAGTTGCTAGTTACGTTTATGTATTCATGGTGTGATTTCCTACTGAATAAAGACTCACTCCTCTGGGAAGCTGTAAGAAGTGTGAGCAATGTGATAGCCAGGAGATGGAGTGTTGCTTGTTCTGCTGACTGATGGGGCTTCAGGCCAAGGGGAGCACTGAAAGAAAAAGAAATAGTTTACCTATGTTAGGTGGCTGTTTTGGCCCCACCTCTTGACCTTATTCTCAATATGGGCTTCTTCGGTCCAACAAGCAATCATGCGAATTCTATTCACATCTTACTTGTGGGAGAGAGCTTAATATTTCACTATGGCCAGTCAAAGTAAAGAGGCACTCACAGGAGACATGGAAAATTCAGTAGTTATAGATGTTTGATGTAGACCGCTAGCTTGAAAGATCGCAATCATTAACATATGGACAGATACTTCAGCTAAAAGTGAAAATTGTCATCATTTACTTACTGTTCTGATACTGTATTGTTTTCGGTCTTACTTGAAATACAAAATTACATACTGAAGATTATCAGTATTAAAAAAAAATACTTTGCATGAAAATGAAAATTTATGGAGTGTACTGCATGGTGCTTTTTTGTTATTTTTAGAGCTGTACAAATCAAGATATAATTTATTTGCATGGAAAGAGGATATTCTCAGACATTCTGTTTTATGGAAGGCAACAATACAGCTGTATGAAATGACATTATGATGTCTGATGACACAAACAAGCTCAAATGCTACCAAGGCAGATGTCTCACCTCAGTCAGCACTGTCGTTTTATAGGATGGTTGATATTTTTCTCTATCCTGTGGACTCTTTTTCTCAATCTTCTCTCTGTCAGTCTTGAGTTTGCGATCTGCGCCTTTCGGCTTAAGGAGAGAGAAAAAAATCATAGGGATAGTTCACCCAAAAATGACAATTCTGTAATCATTTACTCACCCTCATTTTGTTACAAAACTGTATGACCTTCTTTTTTCTGTGGAACATAAAAGAAGGTATTTTGAGAAATGCCTCTGTGTTTTTTTTTGTTGTCCATAAAAATGAAAGTCAATGGGGCCAATGTTGTTTGGTCCCCAACATTCTTCAAAATATCTTCTTTTGTGTTCCACAGAAGAAAAAATGCATGCAGGCCATGACGTGAGGGTGAGTAAAGTAACATCAAAATAAATAAATAAAGTTATTTCACACATTTTCATTGTGTATCGGTTATCTTTTAAAGGGGTCATATGATGCGATTTCAAGTTTTCCTTTCTCTTTGGAGTGTTACAAGCTGATTGTGCATAGATAAGATCCCTAAAAGATGCTCTACCTTGAAGACTTTGACCTGGCAGCTGGCAGAGAGCATGTGTTCAGTGTATTCTCCGTGCTCGCCGGCTGAGAAGGTGTCTATCTGAATGCGGAAGGGGACACCCTTCTCTCCACCGTGTTTTCTAGGAGTGAACTCAGTGCTAATGCAGTTTACCTGGATATAAAGAAACAGAAAAGTTACCACCGGTGTTACACAGTTTAGAAAACTAGTATGGAGGTCAGGGAGAGAGAAAACGTGCACCTGAATGAACACGGAGGCATTTTTGTCAGGATCCCAGAGAAACTCTATGGTGTTGAGCTGCAGTGGGTGGGCTCGAGGCTCCATTATGCCCACCGACAAGGGGATATCTGAGCATACCAAATTGGACATTGTAAATCATATGACATATGAGTGTTTGCCATAATGTGATTTGAAAACAAATGTTGGCAAGATGGTCCTTTAGAAACGTGCTTTATTAGGAAAGCAGGTCCCACCTATATCCAAGATTCTGTCTCCTGGTCGGTTCCACCTCCATCCCTCCAGCTGCTGATGCTCTGTGTACTGCAGCCGCCGGTCATGGAAAACTACACGCACAATACTCTGAAAACAGCATAGAACAGTCTGATGTCAAGAGAGCATCACACATATCCCCATGACTAAAACCAAGTAGTATTTTCTTGCATTCTCTTCAGTATTTCATAACACAGCTCACATTTAAGACTTCAATGTTTACTTTAATGATGCCACAAATGTTTACAATTATGTTACCACAAGTGTCAACTATGAACTTTCACATACAAGTGTATTGACTGCATTACATTTTTAAGTTGGTATGTTGCATATTTTTCTGTCCCATTGACTATGGTGTATTTGTAGCTGTATATTGTCATTTATAATATTTTTTTTATTTGTATATTAACAATATTGCTATAATCCAGAATATTTACATTTTGTATTTTTATATCGATGCTCACTAACAAACAAACAAACCTTGAATAGGCCTCTTGTTGGATAACAACCTAACAATTTACCATCAGTTTTTGAAAATTTTGAAAATGATGGGAGAATATTTCAAAGATCATCTTGTACTTCAGTATAAGAACATCTGGCCATCTGTACAAAACTTAGCATTATCACTAATTCCATAAATACTGTACCACAATGTTTTACATTTTTTGGGGTTTAAACAGAAAAAACCCTATGTCTACTATTTAAAAACTACTACTATTTAGCAGTAATAATATTTCTATTGTATAGAAAGGTGATGAACACTGAAACAAGGTTACATAGTGGAAATAACATAATTCCTTTAACCTACCTTTATACATTTACTGCTTATATCTGTATACTCCACTAGTTTCCTGTTAAGCATACGGATTTCATAGGACTGACCTATAGTGCATTAAAACAAGACAGATTAAAATGAAAAGGCAACTAATCAGATAAAATGCCAGTGAGAAACATACGCTTCCAGTCTCGCATTGTATGACTGTTTAAACACATTGACAGTACATTTTGTAATGTTGGTTTTACTGCCAATGCACAAATTATTTATATTATTATAATGTAAACAAAAAAACAAACACAGAACTGAATTAATGTATAGGAACAAAATGATTTATAACCCTCAAAATAAAAAGTTAAAAATCACATTTACAGCAAAGAGTGTTTATTGTGATTTTCTTGAAAGTTTTCTTAGGTTCACTCTTTATGTAGTGTGTTGTTGGTTTTAATATAGTCATGGACTTCAGACATAAACAACTTTTGGTTACACCATGAAGACAAAAGTACAGACTGATATGTACAAGAAAAAAGTTATTCTCATAAATCGTAGTGCTTTGAATGCAACATTAAATGCTGACTTAAGTTAAACAAGCACAATAAGGTTAGTCATTTAACATTACCTTGATTTAGATATGTGAGTGTTTCGTCCTGGAGTTTCACAGCTGGAGATGTGGCTGCACAAAGCACATGATGAAAAGGAGACTCTCCGATCTCAGTGGACTGCTGCTCCTCTTCATGCTTGAGAAACGGAGCAAGAGCATCTCTGAGAGAGAACAAGAGAAGCAGAAAACGTCATGCCAAGTGACAATGGCACATTTTGAAGTACGTTGGAGACGCACAATAATGCAAGAATATGATATTTCAGAATTTGCTTTGGTATATATCCAAGTATCAATATATACTCAATACATTCACAAAAAGCAGAAAAAGATTCATTCAGAATTAAACGTAAATGTGACCCTGGACCACAAAACCAGTTTTAAGTCGCTGGGGTATATTTGTAACTTTGCACTCAAGAATCATTGCAGATGAGCGACGAGATTTAAAAACTGCAATTAAAAAAAAAAAAAGTGACGAGATTTACCTTGATGTGGCTTTTCAGAAAACAAACATTCTACTGGCTGATTATTGACTTGATTCTTGCTTAATAAATTAGTCACCCAAGGTATCGTACCTTTCCTTTATCTATATACAGGATGTATTTTATTTTTATTAAAAAAGTATTCAGGTATTTTTTAAAAACGGTTATTTGTTAGAAATTAAGTAATGTTAAATAATTATTTACCATTAAAAAAAGTAAAATAAATAAAATGTAAGACGACTGTCTAAAAAGCTCAGTCTATTTAACTCGCGTGACTGAACTTACCTTATATAATTATTTTGCGCGTGCTGTTGGTAGGTTTCAGGATGGCTGTGCCAAAACAGCATACTCTCCAGTTCGATGACGTTCTTATCCAAAAAAATGTGAGTAGCCAAGCACGTGGTCGCTGGTGAAGGAACCGTGAGGGCCACAAAGGCTTTTCTGAGCCCAACGTGTCTGCAGTCTTTTATGCCCGCGTGACGGCAGTCAGGTGAGCTGTGAGTGTCCGTCACTCTGCCTGCATCCTCTCGGTCACCTGCACCGACGCTCTGACGGACTCTGCTGGACCGCTCGTTTAATAACAGACGCAGTCAGTAAAACTGACACGGTGTTGTTTTGGCACAGGCTGACTCTGACATCAAAGGTCAGTAAGAAGTATCTGATAAATCATACTTTGCGTGCAGAATTGTGCGTGTGCGCGTCTTCTACATTTTCACATCTGTGTTGATGGAAAGCCTTGACATCATTGACAAAGAGGGCGATACTAAAACAAACTTAAATATTTTGGTGAATCTCACAAAAACTCAAGAATGTCCAGATTATATTTCACCCAAAAATAAAGTAAAACAAAAAGGCATACATATAAGTCAAAATCTATTTTGCATAAATAAAAATACACCTTAAAAAAAACAAAAAAACTATTGTGCTTGCCTTTTTTGCGTTTTTGTGTTGTATTTGATAGTAGTTGATTATGATGATTTTGATTAAATAAATCTTTGTGTCCAGACAGGATGACTCATTATTGTTTTCCATAAAATTATATTTTTTTCCACATTGAATGTTTGAGGAAAATGTAATTTAGCACAATTTGCCGTCATAAAAATAAATTCACAATGCAAAATAAAAAAATATTTAGAATTATATATATAACTTCATGTTTTGATTTTGCGGTGATGTATAACCTGGTCAGTTCTTCAGCACTGGACATTTGTGGCACTGGACTAACTAGGACTGAATACACATTATCACATATGACTTAGTTTATAAATGTACTGGTGCATGAATTGTGATAAATACCAGAGTTGTTGACAGCACATTCAAAACCCTGACACATTTTAGTTTAAAATAATCATCACAATAAATTCATGTTTCTGGTTGTTTTAATTCTAGGCCAGACTTAGGTTGGTGTAAATCTATCACAAGCCTTTGAGAAGAAAAAAAAAAAACCTGTACATTGGGACAGGAAATAAAAACAAATTTATAAATACAATAGCGTATCTGTGTCCAATAACAAAAAAGTCTAACATGCGTAGTGAACAATTTGATGGAATACCATTAGAGGTCAACATTTGAGGAAAACCAAGGGGACACGTTTAACTTAATACTTGCATTGTTGATCCTCACGGTTGAATTTGTTCTTTCATGAACAGATTATTTTTATGCTGCATCAAACAAGGGTACGCACACTTAGCATACCAATAAAAGCCACATGCCCCAGTATATAATACTTAAGGAAAGTAGGGTGCTTTCAAATGTCTGTCCTTAATTTCTAATATGGTCTGGTTCACAGCCTGAGGACAAACAGACATTTTGGTCAAATCTGTGAGACCCATTTGAGCTTTGCACTTGTCTACTTCCCCACCTGGGCAACATATTAATAATAACAATAATAATACTGTATTTACAGACCGACCAGACCGCTGATGTGGCACAAACAGCCAACCCTAGGTCAGTCACGGCAGCACAGGATGGTTACGTCATCAAAACATGCAGGCTATTTGATAACGTGCAAAAGAGTGCAACACCATTTTTATAAACGTTCAGCACTTAACATCAGATGGAAAAAATCTCCAGATGAACAAGGAAAAAGAAAGAGTTCAGACCTTTCAGAGAACATCACATCACCTCTAGTTCTTGAGCCAGATTAGAGGGTTTTCATTATTAGCGTCGTAGACATGCTTTAGCAGTGTAGTACGAATGCCTGTGGACATGTATTTAACAGTCTGAGTTTTGAAAACAGAAAAAGGAACGTAAGGCATAGTAGTTTTGAAATTTCCATCACAATCCTCTTGCTACAAGAACAAAGTGTAAATCGGTTTGATTTCATTCGTTTCTTGTCTGAAGATGCCCCTGGTCATGTTTTCAGCTCCACTGAGTGTGAACTTTTAAATGTCCAAGTGTGTTGTGGCTTGCATGTTTACTCACAAAACCCTTCGCTTTTTTCCCCAAAGATGAAAGGAATAGCTCTACATTCAGAAGTTTGTCCTTGTATTCTGTAGTGTGGCCCACATTTTTAACACATAATCCATCCTATAATAAAATCAACACAATTGCTTTACATTAGCCTTCTTAAAGACTTGGAAACAAACAATTTCCTACACTTTCAACATTATGGGATGTGGTATTGCGGTCCCATGAAATAAAAATGAATATAAGAATGTTTTAATCCTACGTTTTTTTTTGTTTTTTGGGTTGTCATTGTAGCCAAACCTACAAATTACTTACATTTTTCTCTTTTCTTTACATTTATCACTCGGCCAGCCAAATGATCCACTAGCATTAATTGAAATTCAAGTGATGTATTAGTTAACCCAAATTGTGTCCATTTAAAATATTCTAATAACTCAATTAAACCTTTAACACCACTTGCAAACAAGAATAAGTTATTACTAATAAATGTAGTTAACGAATCACCTCTTCAGAAGCTGAAGATAGCTTGTTTGCTCCAATTATGGAAGCAATGCCAATCATGGAAGATCTGTTCCCTATCAAAAAGCCGGCATGCATTTTTCTCGATCCGAACCTATTTACATTCAATGTTTCACAGATGGAAAGATGCATGAGACACTAAGAGGTTTCCAGGAGCTGGATGAAAAGAAAAGTCTGATTGCAGTGAGCAACATATCTCTCTGGGAAAATCCAGCAAGACTGTGATGAAGCAATTAAAAAAAAAAGGATTCTGGAGGAGGCACAACTATGTTCCCAAATGCACGTGTAGGGCACTGATTAGAGTACATCCGGCTAGCTGTGAGACGACATGTCTGAAGAACTGCTGCTGTTGCTGTTGGTGGTCTGGGCCCTCTTAATATACAGATTTAGCAACTTCATCTGTGGAAATAAAAGCCAGAGGGTGAATTTGAATACAGCATATGCTAATACTCATACAGACCTCTGACTTGTTTCGCAGATAAGAGCATGTATTTGCACTTTCTAGTTATGTTATCTTAGAAGGCCATGGTTAATGTTTACTTCTGCATTGTGTCTAAAAATTTGAATGTTTTCTCTTAAGGGCAATGTAGGTGATTTCACAAAATATGATGCAACAAATTGACCATTTCACAGAAAAAATACTCAGTACTACACTGTATCAATATCAGTATTTTAAGTAAAATGTCATTAGTATAAACTTTATGAAATTTAAGGCAATTAAGCACAAATATCATTAATGTAAAACAAAAACAAAAAATTGAATTTTCAGTTTAAAAAAGAAGAAGAATGGTTTAATAATTTAATAAAGATTTATTTAAATTCAAATGTTTACACACTATGGTAGCTTTAATTGTACTAATTTTAGTGTATGCTGATTTAAATAAAAGAACAACAACAACAACAACAAACACTATTACAGCTATGAGAAAGGTAGAATTTGTGCTTAATTATCTTGACAAATATATTACAATGCAAGAATTTATAATGGTCTGATTTTTTATTTTTTGAGAAATGTGATTTTGGGGTGAAATATGACCTGAAAGAGTTGAATAATGAAATTCATCCCTTTAGTTTTTTGCTAACACTTTACAAGGTCTCAATTGTCATCATTAGTTGATGCATTAACTAACATGAACTAAGAACTAACAATATAATTGTACAGCATTTATTATCCTTTATGCTAGTTAATAAAAATGTTCATGTACCTGTTAGTTCACAGTGCATTAACTAATGCTAACAGATACAACTTTTGATCGTAATAATGTATTAGTAAATGCTGAACTTAACATTAACTAAGATTAATAGATGCTGTATAAGTATTGTACATGTTGACTAATGTAGTTAACTAATGTTAACAAATGAAACCTTACTGTACCAGTTTTTTTTTTAATGGACTGTGCTGTGAAAGCCAAGTGCAATGAAAGTAGACCAAATACAAAAAACTTGGACCAGCTAAAAGCAGAGGAGGGCACAAATAAATAGAGGACTGAGTGATAAGCAGGTTGAACAGGGTGAACCTTTTGGTGGACTCTGAGTTGGCGTGCACGTGAACATACCTTGCTGCCCGTGAGCTGGGCCAAGTGTGGCTTCAGCTCCTCACCAATCACAGAGTAGATGGCCACCAAACAGAACACGCTGGCCTTGCGAACACTACTCTCTGTGTTATCATAGCCCTGCAGACAGATAGATGGTTTTAGCATTAACATCTTCATACACACACACACACACACATCATCAAAAGTACAAAGAAGGCATGTTGACTATGCTCCCAATCTTCCCAATGCAGACATTGCTAATATACTTAATACTGACCCAATTTTGTCCACTGGGGTGAATAAAAGTCAAATTAACAAATGGGCTACAAAACATAGTCACTGAAAAGCTTTCTCTATCTCAATTCTCATTCTTCATTCTGGTACATGAAGTTTGGGTATATATGCAATGTTTGTAACTACTTGCCCAGACATTCTAAGATATCTCTCTGACCATGATATAGTTGCAAAGTGACAGAAGTGGAGAGATGAATTTTTTACCATAAAATGCTGCTAATGTGCAATACTCACTTGTAGGAGGCCAGGGATGATATCTGGCAGCAGCTGATGCAGCGACTCCCTGGCAATGCGCTCAACCACTTTGCTCTGCATCTTAATAGCAGCCAGGTTGATGGGATAGTCTGCAGTCTGTACGATGGGACACAGCACTTTGATGCATTGCTCTGGGTGAATGGAGCTAGCCAACGTAGAGGCAGCCTCTTCAGCCGCCCTAACCACCTGCACATATAACGTCAAGATGGCACTTGAGTGAGTTTGTGAAGTTTAACAGCCTGAGATCAAACATAAAACTGGTTGGGAAAAAATTGGTCACAGGCCACAGGCCAGTACTTCATTCATTTATTCATTTAGGTGTTGGATTTGTTGACTTAGGTCATCTCATTTTAGATGTAACCAAGGTGTTCAGTGTCCAGAGGCGCAGGTGTTGGATTTAAAAAGGGATTAAAGAGACCAATCAGCTCATTTTACTCTCAATGAGACCGTTACAAAGAAAAAAATTACCTGGCCAGCTTGATTTCTCAGAAACAGTGTGGTCACATGTGAGAGGTATTATGGTGACAATGGAGTTAGGTTTAAAAGAATATATTTCCATACTAGAATAAATTCATGTACCATAAAACTAGGTTTAATCCGATTGCATTACTACAATATTATCACATTCATGACTGCCATTCAAAAGTAAAAGAAATTAAAATTTTATTCAGCAAAGATTAAAATGATCAAAAGTGACAGTAAAGACATTTATAATGTCATTATAATAAATTTATATTTCAAATAAATGCTGTTCTTTTGAATCCTTAAAAAATATAAGGACAAAAATTTCCACAAAAATATTAAGCAGCACAACTTTTCAACATTTCCAGCTTATTAGAAAGATTGTGGATCTGAAGGGTTGTGTGTAGGGTTGTGACGGTGAGGAAATTTTCCCACCGGTTAATCGACGTGTGACAACACGGATAATACCGGTATCACCGTGGGGGCGGGGCGTTCCCTCTTTTCCTCACTTTCCTTCGCTTTTAAATAGCTTGTAAAAGCAGCATGCGCATTTTACTTTCACTTTCAAATAGCGGCAATTCGGAGTACGTTCAGTTTTTCATTGTAGTGTCTGTTCTTTTACTGAACTAAATTATTTTTATTACTATAAAAAAATCAAAACGACGGTGGGGGTCGGTGCTGGGGTGGGCAAGTGACGTAACTGGTGTTGCGGCTTAACACCGTCAGCACCGTCTATCGCGGCAAGCCTAGTTGTGTGAAACTGAAGACTAGCGCAATGATGGCAGAAAATTTAGCTTTGCCATCACAGGAATAAATTAAATTTTATAATACATTAAAATAGAAAAAGTGTTATTTTAAAATGTAAAAACATTTCACAATATTACTTTTATTACTGTATTTTTAATTAAAAATAAATGCAGCCTTTAAAAAAATATATTAAAATACATTAATTTATAATTATAGTATAATAATTTATGGATTTTGTCTTCATCACACATTATTATTAAAATTCTAGTTTTTAATATAATCAAAATATTTGTGAAAACTGCTAAGAATTAAAATGACAGAATACCCAATACATTTCGCCCCTGCTATAAGGCACAAACAACCCAAAGCAGCAATGTGATACTTTATTCACA
This sequence comes from Sinocyclocheilus rhinocerous, assembly GCF_001515625.1. Taxonomy (NCBI): domain Eukaryota; kingdom Metazoa; phylum Chordata; class Actinopteri; order Cypriniformes; family Cyprinidae; genus Sinocyclocheilus; species Sinocyclocheilus rhinocerous. The sequence continues at coordinate 339,223 of NW_015626394.1, forward strand.
ACTTTTTGCAGTATAATAATCAGTTGTGAATATTTTAAGGCGGCGGATTCTAACCTCTTTATGAGAGTCCTTATGGGCTTCTAGTGTCTTCATGATTGTGAGTTCTGCATAGTTCTTGAAGCGTGCTGGCTGGTTCCTCAGAATCTCCTTCAGAACCCGTAACGCCAGAGCACGGATAGTGTGCTTAATAATCAGACAGAATGCATACTATCATTACTAACCACTACAGATACACACAGACACAAAAATCAAATTGATATATGAAACACTTTAGGACTATATAGAACGTGTCAATTGAGGATGCAAGTTATATGACGCTTTAACTCACATCCTTGTCCCCGAGTGTCTCCAATAGCAGCAATAGGATTAATTAGAGGGAAAGAGGGAAAATTCAAACGAACTAGAACGTTTATTAGCAAAACGAGTAAGAAAGCTTGGAGGCACGGTGTTTTGAAGTGTTCGTCCCACACAGCCAGGCTGTCCTCACGAGCAATCTTCAACAGCTCGATCAAAGCCCCCTTCCTCTCCTCCACTCGGTCATTGTGATTAGACAACTCCTTCAGTAAGTCTGCCACCAGATCTGTATGATTCAAAATGATTCAAGTCAGAGCTGAAGACAAGCTGCATAAACAAGCTGTTGTTCTACTTTAATTGTACATCTGTTTTGAATATATGATATTCTATATTATTGAATCTTATGAAAACTGTCAAGAACATGCCTGGGTAATATTTCACCTCAAAAGCTGAAGAAGAAAAAAAGTTCTTAAAAACTATAAAAAATAATTAAATATATTAAATATAACTAATAAAATATATATTTAATATACTAAATGTATTAAATATAAATAATAAAATAACTTTAAACTATTAAATTATTAAGTATCTATACATTATGGCAGTACTTCAAATTCAGTATTTCTTTTATTTAGGATTTTGTAGTGGCATTTTGTTTAATTCATATTTATAGTAATACACTAAAAAAATACTAGATGACCGTAATTACAATTATCAATTAAATGAAATAATATAATGGAAACTGCAAAAAAAAAAAAAAAAGACAACTTGGTTCCAATTTTTTTTTTTTAAGATTCAACCTTCTATGTCATTATTAGCCAGCAAAGTGCAAAGTAATACTGTTTAGACATTAGTTTTTGTTAGTAGTAAGAAAGGTTTCAGCATTCACTTGGGTTAATCACACAGGTTAATCATATTTGCTTCCAAGTTATAATGAGTTACAACAAAGTGTTTGCAAACAGTGAAGCTCTGTTAGTTGTAAACCAAATTAATTTATAAATGAAATATAACTGCATACTCACTTTAGCACTGTTTATTTATTACCAACGTTTCGGCCAAACAAGTGGCCTTTATCAAGGTTTTTCTTCATTTAGTCTGCTCCTTTAACTTGCACCTCAAAAAGGTGTGCGTTTGCTTTACTACTTTATTAGTTGTTAACCAAAACACATGTGAATCAACACTATCGTCCTATATAATCAGAACATACAGTCACCTACATGAATTACCCTATTGCCTTATATTATTGAAGGTGGCCTTTAGCAGTTATCACATGACCCTGTTAGCAAAGCAATAGTGTCATTTAAGAAAGGTTGACATCACATCATATTGAGACACTGAGATGGATGACACTGAAAGACAGGAGGTGGAAGGGTGGAAGTAAATGAAGAAAAGTGCAACAGTCTTGTTTAAGTGTGCAGGTCTTTACCAGGAGTAAAGCCCTTGGGCAGCACCATCTTGTTCTCACCACAGTCTTGCCGACGGCCTGTAGAAGGGGAGGGACAGGAGGGGTTGGGGAACAGCAGGGGAAATGATGACACACAAACTCCACTATCCTACGTGCTACACCTGCATCTCTGACACTTACGCTTACAGGGAGTTAATCACTTATTTATGTTTTGTTATGGTCTCTGGTCATCATGTTGCTCACACTGTCGAACAGCTTTAGAGTTGAAAGGTGTCATTTCTGCAGCAAGTGTCTGCCCACTTTTGCAGCGATCTTGGTTAAAAAAAACTACTTCATAAAATATTATAAATTGTTTCTATATAAATTTTCATTAAGATATTTATTTACTGTTTCTCCTTAAAAATATAAGTTGAAAGTGTAGGGATGATGAAAGAATGACTTTTTCAAGAAATATAATCAGGCCTAATCAGGTCTACTGTGTCTAAAACCTGTATTGATTTTTTGTATTTATACTTAGATTATTAAGATTCAGAATTTCTTGATATTCTTGTTTTTCCTTGTTACACAATCACAGTCAATGGGAGCAGTATGGAGTACAGATGACGTGGAAGTGAAGGTATGAACTTAGAGCGGTGTATTGACTCACAGTCTCGGAACTGCTCCACGTCGTCATCAAAAATGGCCTCCTTCAGGGCGCTTTTGTCATAGGCCGTGATCGTGTCTCCATAGCCATAGGGTGCGAACTCCCTTGACCGTGGCACAGCGAAAGACCGCGGGGATGGTGTATTAAGCAAAGATGTCTTGTTATCCAAAGCGGTTCGACCCCCTTCCATTACATCCAACCCTAGTCTTGCATCAGACCCCGGAAAGGACCCTACCTTCCCAGCCTAAGACAGGAAGAGAGAAAGATTGTTAAATATGTGCCAATTACGGCTGCATAATTTGTCCAAAAAAAAAAAAAATGTCAGCAAATCAGCAAAAGCGAGTGAAAAAGAATCTAAATTACATGTGGCTCTCACCATACTCTCACAGTTATTTTTGGAATTCTAAATAAATAACTACGTAATAATAATAATGTATTATTATTTTTATTTTTTTAAGTATTAAGTATTTTATTATTTTATGACCCCATTTGTGGGTTTTTGCTATTATTATTATTATTATTATTAACTATTTTATTTGTTATTTTAAAGACCCCATTTAATGACCCCTATGTGTTTTTTTTTTGCTATTATTATTATTATTATTATTATTATTAAATAATAGCAAAAAAAAAAACAAATTGTGTTTTTTTACTATTAATAATAATGTACTTATTTTATTTAATAATTGCAACAACAACAAAAAAAACACACACACACAAATTGGGGCCATTAAATTCCCCATCTGTGCACTTGTTCCTGTTTTCTACAATTAAAGCACTCACAGCATCATCCTTCTTCCCATCGCGTCTGATTGGCTCATTCAGGTCCTCTTGGCTGCGGTAACTGAAGCTCTGGATGGCTTCTGTGACACCGCGAAGCGAGCTAAAGATCTCATCAGAATTCATGTTCTCTGTGTCATACTCCAGCATACTGAAGGGAAAAATAATACAGGGAAAAGAGGGAAAAACAGTGACGTTGGATGGACTGCAAACAACTCACATAAACAAGAAAGCCAAAGCATACAAAATATTTAAAAAATTTGAGTGGACAACTCCAACATGCATCTACGGGTAAATAAGTGGATGCTGCAAACATGGTGAGTCAGTTAATTCCTGTGCAAAACCTATTTCACATGCATTAAAAATTCCTCCACATAGTATTGTTTCTTAGCTTTACATTTTAATCAACCACCATCCACAGGGGGAGGTCTGTATTTGGAATGATGTCAAACCGTGGCCACTAATATTTGTGCATACAAGCGCCTGTTAGGCTGGGAGTGGGTGGGAATCTAAGCACCCATCCCGCCCCTCCTCATTGTAATAGGCTCACGGGTGAGTTACCTTGGTGAGAGTGCGCAGCGGAAGGCCCTGAGGGAGGGGCCGGCAGGAATAGAGGGGTGAGACGGAGGAGTACGAGGAGGAGAGGGAGAAGGGTGCTTTAAGAGCCCATCGACACTCCAACCCCATAACCGACTGTGCCCACAGAACGGCCAGAGAGGGAGAGAACAGGGCAGAAGAGGAAAAGAGAGAAAAAAGAGTGGTCCAGTCCGAGTGTTGTGGTTAGCAGCACGAGTTAATAAGTTTAAGAGGACCAGAAACCCCTAAATCGTCATCTATAGTGTTCTGCAGACCTCTTTAAAAGAGTTTTAGACCCTTCATGAGAGGATGACTCTCTAGGTGATATGGCTCCCACCCCAGAAATGCAGAAATTCATTTTAAGGGTTTCAAGTTATAAAGGGACATTTTGAAGAAAACAACACATCAAGTCCCAGTCAGACGTTTAGCACATGTTAGAGTCATAAAACAGGGCGACAGGCTCTTGAAACTGCTGTAGAGGGTCTTCGTGCCAAGAGTGAGATCATACATTAGTGTGGTCAGCATATGGGAAGAGGATGTGTTACCTGGGTGACAGACCCCCGTGGGAGCAATTTGTGGGCGAGGTGAGAGGACTAGTCCTGCTGGTGGGGTGCCGGGGTGGCGTGCGGCCCATTGTATTGCTCGGTGAACTCTGTGAAGGAGATAAAGATGAAATTGTAAGATAAATCATTTCAGGTTGGGCTATACAACAGATCAGCTACAAAACAATATTACTGGCAGATCATTTTCACTGTCTTTAAAGATAAAGTAAAATATACTCAGTTTGCTTAAGCAGACTGACATGTCAATTTCTGTCTCAGACAATAGTGTGGATTACTTGATTTACTTGAATGAAGATACAGACTAAATTTTCCAAGATTGTTTGGCAGGACCATGTTAATTATCAACTACTGAATCTGAATGGCATCATAAATTAATTCATAAATTCTTCTTTAGCTCGAATCAAGCTAAAAATATATGCCATATACTGAGCATTTTTCCACTAATGGTCTGTCTCTTACCACCATAATATTGTGTATTGTGTATTTACAACATTTACAACAAAAAAAAAACTAATACTGTACATGCACGCCGTTCAAAAGTTTGGGGTCAGAAAGATTTTTTTTTTAAAGAAATTAATACTTTTATTCAGTGAAGAATTTGTGACAGCACAGATATTTATTTAATGTTACAATGCTTTTCTTTTAAAACTTCTATTAAAAGTTCTTTTAAATTGCCGTAATATTTCACAATATTACTGTTATTACTGCTTGGTGACCATAAGAGACTTGAAAAAAAAAATTTTGATTTTTTTTTTTTAAAAACACACAAAAAATATATATATATATTTTGAATGGTAGTATATGTTCAATCTTTTAATATAAAATCTCACCAGAGATGAAATGAGATCTTACCACACTGCTGGTGTTGCTTGAGTTCTTCAGATGGCTATGCAGGAGCTTGGTGGCTCCATCCTGGAAAGTTTTAGGCAGAGCTCCCAGCAGCATGGTGAACTCAGGAGTGTTCAGCTCAAAGAGTGAGATCAGCACCACCTGTGCAGCCTGCACAACACAGCACACACTTCATGAGATACAGTACAACCACTAACAGCACAATGACCCGGAGCGCACTTATACATTCCGAGAAATGCCGGCGGTGATAACTCAGGATAGAAAGAGAGACTGTATAAAGACTGCAGTGCCACTATGAACAGAAGACCCTAGACCTGTTATGGCACCAACACACTAGAGTTTCCACTGTGTCAGACATCCTTTGACATAGGACATTTATGAGAGCAGGTCCAGCTTGAGTTCACAAACAAATTCCTATTTGTCAAAAGCTCCATCAGAGTTTTCTCTATTGTGTAGGTGCCTTCAACATCAGGGATGGGAATCATAAGAGACGATTCTGGTTCCAATTCCTCTTAACATTCTTGTTCTAGTTTCTTAGTCATTATATTAAAAATTCTTTAGTCAGGAAGAAAGCCTACAGTAGCATGTTGTCAAGTGTGATCATTTCAGATTTCAACAGATCAGCATACCATGAATAAACTGTCATTAAAAATTTTATAAAATTGCATTATATTATTTTTGATGCATAATTCTGCTCGAATAAACAAAAAGACGACACACAAAATACCACTGTTATCGTAATGACAACAGCAGTTTAGCACAGGCAAGATTCCCAACCCTGGTTAATTTGACTTGTATATTTTACAGAGTTTGCACAGAGCTCTCAAATGTCATCTCAATTCAGTTCTGTTTAATGTTAAACACATGCAAGAAAATTGATTTACTCATTGTTATTCTGTGAAAAGAAACAAAAATATCATAAGCAGTGGAGCATTACAGCAATTGAGACACGAAAGGAAACTTTAAAACACACTCAACTATTAATATAGTATTAAAAAAAGATCACTGCCCTCTTTAGACTTCTGGAGAATTGCATGTTAACAGATTGTATTCAGCAGTCACTTCGCAAGGCAATGAGACAGATTAGAGTGAGGAGAGGGCACACAGTTAGGTGCAGCGGTTACGTGCTGGTTGTTGGTTAGGCCGTTGGATTGGCTCTACCTGCTTGCACCTCTCTTCCAGGTGACTCTCTCCAGGAAGTAGAGCTGTAGTGCTGGGCCTGCCTGACAACTCCTCACATGCCCAGTTATGAAGGGTCTGGGCCATCGTGTCAGGGCAAGACGGTAACAGACAATAAAAAAGAAACTGATGACCAATGGTTGCCTTTAGACAGCAACTGATATTGGGAAGAAATGGCCTGCATCTGTTCATTGTGATTAAATGATGTTCAACCTACATTTTAAAACTAAGAACCCAGTGACTGAGACAAAAAAACCTACCCTATATATACACAATAACAAAGCCTTTCTGAGGATGATTCTTAAAGGGATAGTTTTCTGTCATCATTTACTCAACCTCATTGTCCAAACCTGCATTATCTCTTTCTTCAATCAAACACAAAAGGGTAATTTTTTTAATCAAATATGGCACCAGTCACAAGACATGTGAGAAACAATATTTAATGTTACTGACGTCAAACCCAATGCATCAAGTTTTACAGTCAATAACTTAACTCTATAAAGCCTACTGTATCATTTAGTTTTCTCTAAATTATCAACATGTTCAAATCTTTGCTGAAAAACCAAATGTACACAATCTGCTACATGTCTTTTGTAATCTGACTGGTAGTTCATACATTTTTAATAGGTAGAAGGCCTTTTTTTTTTTTTACAAATATCCCTCTTCAGGTTGTGTTTCTATTTTGATGTGAACGTATAAAGTACAGATACGATACAACAGATCTAATTCGATTCAACAAAAAAATAATCACATATATTGCAAATATAAAGCAAATATTATTATTTTTTTTTTATATTTTGCCTAAAGGTTCAATAAACTGTTCAATTAAAAAAAAATCTGGCTATTGCTGTATTTCTTATGTTAGGCTTTACAGGGTTAAATTTGGGTTTGTTTCTTACATAAAGCTATTGTATGGCTTCTGAAAACTTATATTGCCAGGACATTCAAAATGTAAAAATCAAAGCTATTTGGAATGACATGAGAGTGAATAATAGTAAATGATGACAGAATTCACACAAAGAAATCTGTCAGAATCAACCTAGAAAAAAAACTTTAAAAAAAAGCATCTTATATTTTGAGCACCATTACAGCATTGATTTGTCTGAGAGCACATCTCCATGGAAACTCACTTTTCTAACGTCAGAGCTCTTGGGTTCAGTGGTCCAGGTGATAATGCGAGACACAGCTAATCTCGTTTCACTTGAGTTCACAAAGTCTGCAGGGTCCATCTGCCGTGCTAGGGACTCAATGTATTTCAGGATGGACACCTTCACCTGCATTATAACACCAAGATAATAAGAATTAACAGACTCGGCACACTGAATTTGCAGCTGGGGTTTCGTAAGCAGTCATGCTAGGCATCATCTTACCTTTAGATTGGGGGTTTGAGTCTGATCAACAATGAATCTCATTAGGATGTTAAACTGTTGGTCGAAGGGGAAAGACTCCCTAAGAAATGGGAAAAAAAGAAACAAGAAATCATCCGGGTGGCACAAATAGCTCTAAGCATCAAAAAGAACAAAACTAGGACTATCACTTAAGACCAACCTTGTGACATCCAGAGCCTTTTGGACCTTAGCTTGGACTGAGCCTAAGAGGTCAGCTCCCATTTTCTTCAGCAGCTGAGTAAGCAGTACAAAGAGCCAGTCCTGGAGATCCTCTCTGTGCACAGTGATGAAATCCACTAGAGTCTCCAGGAACATGCTAAACACCTGGAACAGAACATCAAACATCATGCAAATGCTGTGCTGCACATCTTTTTATGAATGTACTAATGGCTTTATATGCCTGTCTCACAAATGTATTAGAAAAACATTTTTCTACATTCTCTGATAAAACTGTGAATGTGCTTGCCCATGCAAAAATTGCTGCAACAATGCCAGTTTATTGTCTGTAAGTCTGTTTATAAATCGGATCACTTATAATAATATAATAAAATAATAACAGGCAGCATTGGTTTGTTATATCAATCATGATGGTGTGGCATGAGTTTCGTGATTCTGTTTAATATTTAGGGTTAGGGGTTGAAAACAAACAGTGTTGGTGGTTTTAATGTGATGTATACGAAGAATGAACCCATTTATGTAAGAATAGAACATAATCCATTTATATAACAAAATGGTTCAGGTATTTGTAATATCCACTTACTCTCTATTGTTAAAATCCACACCAAGGCAGACCATGCAAACAACAGGAAAAAACACATTCCATTAGTGCAATCTCATTCCATTTTCGAGTTCAACACAAACACACTGTTTTTAAAAAAAAACATTTTAAATTGAACAGAATCCATAGTGATGAAAGCTACTTATTCAGTCTATTATAACTAGGGATATGCCGGTATAAAATTTTCATGTTGCGATTAATTGCTAATGCTTTTATCACGGTATACGGTATTATCACGATATTGAAATTTAGTTTAAAAAAGTGCCGTCATAATACAGTATAACAGGTTTAATAACATTTTTCTTATAACAAAAATAACTGAACATTTAAATGCAATAAAGCAATACAGAAAAAATAACATGATTAATTTAGGATGATTTCACATGATGCAACACATTTTAAAGTAATTCTTCAATCCTTTATTTGGAATGCTACCATTAATCCAGCCATCGTAAGTAGATTAAGTGTGATCAAAGCAGGCATGTGGAAAGGATGTATCCTCACACAGGTTACCTTGCTGTGAGGATCTGCAAACATCCTGGTGAAGATCTCACACAGCCTCTTGAGCTCCACACGGCTGAAACACACAAAAATATGATTAGAGGCCTGTCCACAATCAGAATAAGACAGAAAAACCATAAAAAGCCATTGCAAGCCAACTGGGACTTTGCACATACATCATTTTAGAACGGCCTATAAAAATACACTACATGAGCAACAAACGAAAACTTGCCAGATACTGACTGACTACTTTCTACTTCCTGTCTTGGAGAAAAATGAAATGCCACCAAACAACCAAGAGACCATTTTGTGTTGCTCTGAAGGCCCCCCACCTGAGAATGCGCTGACTCTTTAACAGGTTCTGCAAACCCAGCAGGCCCTCCTTCTTCTCAGACCAGTTGGAACTGGCGCAGTGGTTTAGCACCTCAGCAACGTCCTCAGTCTGACGCAGGTAGTGAGGAATGCCTCCATTACGGGAACTATAGGAACGCTCTGAGCAGGCGCTGGATGCGTCGCTGTTGGCATCATCATCAGACTCGTACCTCCTTCTCAAAGGCTTGCGCTGAGGAGAGCATGGGGCAGATTAGTAAGTTCAAGGGAAGTTGAAAAAGCTATCAGAAGACCAACAAAGGGAATTAATTCAACAATTTACCGTGCATTATTCAAACATATAGTAAGTACGCTGTTGATATGAAAAAGCCATGCAGCATTAAAAAATAACAAGGGTTTAGGTTCGTTTAACACCAACTTTGGGTACTTTCGGCCAAGTACACACTGCAAAGTTTTAAGAGTGACAACCACGTATAAAGGTGGGAATGAATCCTCTAAAATATTTATTTCTGTGCGTACAGAATAATGCAAGGGTCATTCCTAACTTGTGATGGTTTGGCACATTGAAGTCAACATGGATGCAACAGTTTAATCTGATTGCTGCTGTTCTGTTACCTACACAATTATTTTTATTTGAAATAATATTTCACACCACTAATCTTATATTAATGCATTAATGATCAAATAAATGCAGCCTTGGTGAACATAAGAAACTTCTTTCAAAAACAAAGTCTTACCAACCCCGACTTTTGACAAAACAATTTAGTGATCAGAGATGTATTAAAGCACCTTTTTAGTAAACTACCATTGACAACGGTGGAGAGAGATATAAGAGAGTTACAATTTGTAACAAACTAGTTGTTCATTTTAATTTCTGACACACTTTAATGATTTGGTTGCACTTCCTGGATTTTTCGGCAGTGAATCTGGTTGCAGAATTCAGTTCTGATTCCCATAAATAATTGAACTCTGTAAATGGAATTAAGCAACTTTAGCTCCAGTGTGTATGTGACCTTTGAGCTCTTCACCTGTCTCAGCACTGGAGTGTAAAGGAACAATTCAGATATTTGCTGCGGCAGTCATGAATAATTCAAATCGGTCACAGACAATTTCCAGCAGTTGGCAATGCATTAACAAACACTTGAGTCCCTGTCATTAGTACAGTGTGCGCAGATGACGTAAGTGAAGAGTGTGGCACGCTGGGTAATTACATCTACTTATGCAGCAAAGGGAATGTGTCATGCTGATGTATAACATCTGCCCTGTTTACAACTTAATCCTGCTGTGTTGTCACATGTGAATTAATGATGATTTACATTTTCCAAAGCAATAACACTGGATGACATAAACATAATAAAATGAAGAGATTAGTGCCAAATTGATAGCAAAATTAATGAAATGCATCTTGTGGTGCTTGTGCAGGAAATGATGGGACTGTGCAGAGGAGATGGTCATTGACCAAATTAATTAAAGAAGTGCAAATGTTTGTGGTGCACAAAATGCTCAATATTTTCTTGACAGTCCACAATGGTCATTCTGATTAGTGAATAAAAATGGAAATACAAGCAGTATATAAACAGAAGCACTACCTTATTCCTGGAGTCTCCTAACAGCTGAAGATGACCAAGAAAGGAAGAGCAAAGAGACGCAGAGATTTCAAAGGGAGCAAAGTTGTTGCAGAAAAGACACAAAATCTGAAAACTGCACCCTCATTACATAGCTAGGCAGTTGACATCTAAGGACAAAAAAAAGATTTTTCCAACACAAAGATGAACACTTCTCATTTCCTAAAATATTATTTTTCTGTGGGTGTTTTTAGGGCCACATATGACAAATAGTTGAGCCATACAGAAGAATCACTTCTGTTATCCTAGATCAGATAATGAGAATGAGGAATATTTCAATTCATCCTATTCATATCTGTGAGTGGAGACACGAATTCTTACCAAAGCATCAGCCACAGCAGCCTCCACTTCCGTGCCAGTGTTCAGCACCCTCATAGCATTGACAGATGCAGAAATGCGAGCCTGATGGATCAGGCCAAAGCGATCTGTAGGGTTTGAACACAGGATGAGAAAGTGAGAATGGTGAATTACTAAATACCTACCTTCTACGACATAACTTCAGGCACGTCATAAACATTTTTTCAACCAATTAGGCTAAAAATTAGGCAAGAGAGACAAAAAAACTTGAGGTTGAAGTAGAGATTGAGAGAATCAAGACAGTCTGGTAGTGAGGAATGCCTCCATTACGGGAACTATAGGAACGCTCTGAGCAGGCGCTGGATGCGTCGCTGTTGGCATCATCATCAGACTCGTACCTCCTTCTCAAAGGCTTGCGCTGAGGAAAGCATGGAGCACATTAGTAGGTTCAACGGGAAGTTGACAAAACTATCATAAGACCAACAAAGGGAGTTCATTCAACAATTGACATTGCATTACTCAAACATATACCAAGTATGCTGTTGATATGGAAAAGCCATGAAGCATTTAAAAATAACAAGGGTTTAGGTTCATTTAATACCAACTTTGGGACTCTGGCCAAGTACACACTGCAAAGTTTTAAGAGACAATCTTCTAAAATCTTCTAAAATATTGATTTCTGTGCGTACAGAATAATAGAAGGGTCACTCCTAACTTGTGATTGTTGACAAAGTGATCTTAACAATAGTTTGGAGATCAGAGATGTATTCAATTTTAATTTTAAATAAAACATTTGAATTCTGAACACATTTGAATGATTTGGTTGCACTTCCTGGATTTTTCGGCAGTGAATTTGGTTGTAAAATTCCGTTATTATTCCCATAAATAATTAATCTGTAAATGGAATTAAGCAACTTTAGCGCCAGTGTGTATGTGGCCTTGGAGCTCTTCAACTGTCTCAGCACTGGAGTGTGAAGAAACAACTCAGATATTTGCTGTGGCAGTCATGAATAATTCAAATCGGTCACAGACAATTTCCAGCATTTGGCAATACATTAACAAACACTCGAGTCCCTGTCATTAGTACAGTGTGTGCATATGACGTAAGTGAAGAGCGCGGTACGCTGGGTAATTACATCTACTTATGTAGCAAAGGGAATGTGTCACGCTGATGCATAACATCTGCCCTGTTTACAACTTAATCCTGCTGTGTTGTCACATGTGAATTAATGATGATATACATTTTCCAAAGCAATAACACTGGGTGACATACAGATAATAAAATGAAGAGATTAATGCCAAACTGATAGAAAAATGAATGAAATGCATCTTATGGAGATTGTACAGGAAATTATGGGACTGTGCAAATGAGATGGTCATTGACCAAATTAATGAAAGCAGCGCAAATGGTTGTGGTGCACAAAATGCTCTTGATATTTGCTTGACAGTCCACGACTGAATAAGTCATTCAGATTAGTGAATAAAAATGGAAATACAAGCAGTATATAAACAGAAGCACTACCTTATTCCTGGAGTCTCCTAACAGCTGAAGACGAGAGAGAGAGAGAGAGAGAGAGAGAGAGAGAGAGAGAGAGAGCAGGAGAAGAGAGGAAGAGCAAAGAGATGCAGAGATTTCAGAGGGAGCAATGTTGTTGCAGAAAAGACACAATCTGAAAACTGCACCCTCATAATATAGCTAGGCAGTTGACACATAAGGACAAAAAAAAGGTTTTCCCCACATAAAGATCAAAATGTTCATGAACGTATAAGGGAAAAATTATGAGACACTGTGAATGGTCACCATTTTACTTTACCTTTTTTATTTAAAAAGGAAATAAAAAAAGATTATTATTAACACTGTTTTTCACTAAATAAACAAGGAAAACACAAGGAAAATTTATATTTAATCATTTTCATTCATATGCACCATTATAATAATACAATAAACTGAAATATTTAATCTAAAACATTTAATTTTACATTAAATATTTAAATATCTTAATTTCATATTTAATCTAAAATATTTGTTTAATTCATTAATGTATTAATTGATGTAATAAATTTTTCCATTATGCATTTTAATATTAATTCAAGTTTAATATTTTAAATTTAAATTAATTAAACTAAATTAAAACATTAATACTATAATAATTTTACAATTATATATATTATTATAATTTTTTAAAACAGAGTACATCAACTGCCAGAGAACTGCAAACTGCTGGAGAACCATGAAAATCCTTCCTAACATGTCTATACACAGTATACCCCATAATGAACACTTCTCATTTACTAAAATATTCTTTTTCTGTGGGTGTTTTTAGGGCCACACAAGACAAATAGTTGAGCCATACAGAAGCATCACTTCTGTTATCCTAGATCAGATAATGACAGTGAGGAATATTTCAGTTCATCATATTCATGTCTGTGAGATTCTTACCAAAGCATCAGCCACAGCAGCCTCCACTTCTGTGCCAGTATTGAGCACCCTCATAGCATTGACAGATGCAGAAATGCGAGCCTGATGGATCAGGCCAAAACGATCTGTAGGGTTTGAACACAGGATGAGACAGTGAGAATGGACAATGATGATACTTACCTTCTACGACATCATTTCAAAGTCAGGTCATAAACATTTTTTCAACCAATTAGGCTAATTTCTCAAGAGAGACAAAAAAACGAAAGGGTTAACATGTAGACATTGAGAGAATCAAGACAGTCTGATACAGCCCAACACATAACATGAGACAAGTTCAGAAAGTACAGAAAAATAATTATGGTTGCTTAAAACTTGAAGAAGGTGAAAGTGTGTAATTTCAGAATTTCAAATACCCATCCACCATTAGTTTGCCAATCAGATAGGCCTGTCCCAAACTGATGCTATTAGTTGAGCAAATGTTAACATGTTTGCCCCATTCATTCCATTTCAACAAAATAACTGAAATTCTGTTTAGTGGCACTAGAAATGACACATTTCACCTTTAAAGCCACAATGATCAAAAGTAAGATGATAAAAAAAAAATAAAAAAAAATAAAAAAAATAAACCATACAGCTTCAATAAAGTAGCTTCTTGGAAAACCAAGTGCCAAATGTGTGTGAATTATGGGTCCCACAAAACAAAGGATTAAATTCAAACATTCCAAAAAAAATTTACTGAACTACTTTGATGCTCACAGCACAAAAAGCCCCCCCAAAAAAATCCTTTTAAATTCATTATCAGCAACAACACCAACTCAAAGTTTTTTTTTTTTTTTTTTTTAAAGGGGGATATGGCAAGAATACAAAACCTTACATATGAAGCAGGCAACTGAAGTGATTTTTGGCAAACACACCACCAACCGAACGGAAACGGAAATGCAAATCAAAACAACCTCAACTAGGAGGGATGCTGATGTTTATGGTGAGAAAAGAGAGCAAAGACGCTGGAAATATAGTTTCACAAATGAACAGATAATTCGCATCTACATCTAACAATGACGTGAAGTGTGAAGGTTGTAGCTTGACCTGGCAAACCCAGTCGAATTCGCCTTTCAAAAAAAAAAAAAAAACTGGCCCACGGGTTCGGCCGTGGACAGCGCGCTGGTGGAACGAGAGTGACGTCGGGAGGCTGCAAGGGGACAGGAAGAAGGGTGACACATACTTAACTAGTCACTACACGAGTGTTTCACATGAGTGTGAAACAGACCATAGACTTATCCATCTCCCTGCTATAACATAAACGACATTCACATATGCTGGTAGCAGATTAGCAATGAATACGCAATGCAATGTTCTCTGCATTGCAATCAGTGTTATTTTAGCATTATTAGCATTTATTAATATTAGAATGAGCTTTTATTTTATTATTCACATTTTTTATTTGAATTTTTTGTTTAATTTTTATTTTATATTTCTATTTAGCTTTAATTAATTTTTATTTCTATTTTAGTTTGAGTAATTTCAGTAATTCAACAAACTTATTTTAATTCAGTTAGTTGTGAAGGCAACATTTCTAATTCTATGTTTTTCATCTGATATGTAATTTTCACATTTATTTCAATTAACACTAACTATTTTTAATATTTTAAGTTAACAATAACAACACTGATTGCAATACTTTGCTGTTATTGTTCCTCCCTGCAAATTATTTTAAAGATCAGACCAGCTTTTTTTATTCACAATTTAATACGAAACGCCATAAATCCATTTTTATGGAAAAACCAACAAAACCTCCACTAGATTTATTTACAACCTCAAAGACATAGCGGCACAGATTAATAAAGCACCTCAAGAATATATTAGTGCATGCATAGAGGCAAGCAAACAACAGTTCATATCCCATGTATTAGGAATAATGGCCATAAATTAAGGCCAAACAGAATCAGAGGGAGAAGTTTTGTGATAGCGAATTGGAAAGGATTGGTTGTTTTTGTTGTTTGGACTCCATCAGCCACTTTTGTGCTTTACTCACCAAGAGGAGTGAAGCCCCGAGTGGGGCTTGTGTCACGGCTGCTCTCGCGACTGGTGTCACGGCTGCACCCCTGACTCATGCTGGGGCGGGGGATGCGACTGCTCCGGGCTAGCGTGCGATAGGAAGAAGTGGCAGGAAGAAGAGCTTTACCACACAGCCTGGCTGTTAGAACACAAGTTAGGGCATTAGTGAGGCAGAGAAAGAGGGGGGAGGGTGGGGTTGGGTTGGCCATTCCTGGTGTCCTTCTACTTTAGAAAGGTTAAACATTTAAAGCACAAGGCTTAAGCTGAACATTTTGAATTAGACTGACAACATTTAGGAAGTTTCTGAACATGCAGTGTTAAAGGTGCACCAAGTAATTTTGCATATCGTTAGGTTTTATTTGTTTTCTCAAACAGATTATATGACCAAAGCCTTACACTTTATACTGACACCTATAAATTATATTAAAATGATTACACTGTGACACTGAAGACTGAAGTAATGGCTGCTGAAAATTCAGCTTTGCTAATACAGGAATAAATTACATTTTAAAATATATTCAAATAGAAAACAGTTATTTTAAATTGTAATAATATTTCACAATATTACTAGATTTTTGATCAATTAAATGCAGCCTTGGTGAGCATAAGACACTTTCAAAAACATAAAAAAAACCTTACCAACCCTAAACTTTTGAATGGTAATGTATTATCAGTAAAAATAAGATGTCATTCTATTTTGACAATAAATCAGTTTTCTTGCTGCTATAAATTCACATTTGGAGTTTGTATATAAATTGTAACAGTCCATTATGCATCATGTCATGTAAAAGAGGAATGATTATAAATGCATGAATCAAGCTCTCATGAATCAACACTGACAATTTCTGACACAGTTTTCCAAAAAATCATATTCCTGCATGCAGTCTCTGACAGGTGATAGGTGAGCTGCGATGTCTTCATTTCGATTAGTAGTTGTTGTATCACATCACTGTTCTTTTGCATTAAATTAAAATTTTATGTTATGTGACTAAAAAAAATATTGATAACGGCCACCGCCACTCATTACTTCCCGGCACTTTGTCACTGCTAATAGTTGTCAGTGTGAACACCACTTCAAAAAAACTTGGACTGGAATTTTCATCTCAACATGTATAAAAATGAAGCACTATTAACTTTTTGGTGTAAAAATTTTTGCTTGGTGCCCCTTTAAATAAAAACACACACAAATGACTGGATTAAGCTATAAAGCATTAATATAAAATTGTGAGTCATTTCGAAAATTAAATATAATCAGTTTTGTATATCCAAATGGTTTTGTGCTTCTTGTTTTACAGACAACTTACTGTCAAATTAATAATTGTTATATAATTGGCTGGACATTTATTGGTCAGATCTTTAAAAAGGCAGGACATACAGAAACTTTTTTCAGAAAAGACTGACACACACAATGACCTCAAAAAACAGCCAGAAAAGCTGATGAAGAACGAAAGCCGTTAGTCAGCCCTGTCATCATTCAACAATGTATCAATCACATACAAAACACAGCAATGAGTAGCCACTGAGTCAGTTTTGGCATAAACACTTGCGTCAGCCATTTAAATGAAAGCTGAGCTTCTTTCACACAGTGAAAAGACATTCCGTCAATCTGCAGTAGATGAATATAATAGGATTTGCAGTGAACAATGATTCAGAAAATGAAAGTTAAGAGTCTTCTTTCTTCTTTCTTTCACTAGTAAAGCTCTGAAAACTCCTGCCATCCATGGTTACCATGAATTCCTACCTTTTCCAACAAAATGTAGCAAATAATCTCCATGTTGTAATGCATATTCTTAAGGGATTCCTCAAGAAACTGGTTTAGGTCCACTTGAGTTTCGCAATACATTTATTTTATGTATGCCGATGATATGTCTACTGTATGTGGCCATCCTTCGTGTTAAACTGTGAGATGTATAAATGTGTTGCCCGTACCTATGCCCAATCTGCTGGGGCTGGTTTCACGGCTGCATCCCTGGCTTCTTGGGATCCTCGAGTATTTGTCTGAGGGTGTTGCTGGTGCAGTGGCCCTTGGAATTCTGCCATATGCGTGTCCCAAGAGCTTCCCTGGAGAACTGGACCGGCTGCCGGCTGCAAAGGGAAATAATATCAGCACTACTATAAGTAACATGGTGACTGATTATTTAGCAACTACCATTGGGTCCCCTCAGTTTAGTATCAAATTGTCATTAAAAATAAATAAAATAAGGCACCTTTTTTATAAGACACCTATTATTTTGATTACATTATTTGATGAATTAATGTTACCATGATTGCTAGAAAATGTACACTATCATTCAAAATTTGGGTTGAGTAAGATTTTTTTTTTAATAAAGTGAATATTGAATCAGCAAGGATGGATTAAATTGATCAAAAGTAAGAAAAAAAGACATATAATGTTACTAATTGTTTTGATTTTAACTAAAAGCTGTTCTTTTGAACTTTCTATTCATCAAAGAGACCTGAAATTTTTTTTTAAATAAAAAATTAAAAAATCTATTATGAAGGATCACGTGACCCTGAAGAATGGAGGAATAGCTGCTGAAAATTCAGTATTATATTGAATAATATTTGCTCAACAATGGTGGGAAAACTAAAACTGAGCATTTATTTCAGTGTGGTCTATAAGCTTTCCTTTTTTCACATGGTCCGAATTACAAGAAAAATCTCAGGTTTAGGTGAACGAAACCACCTCAAAGAAAAATGAGATGTGTATGCAAATATATGAAGACGAGACCTCAGATCTGAAGAAATACATACAAACACAGAAAAAGACAAACTGGGTGAGCTTGGATCCAAGGTCTATTCGAGCTGCAGGGAAAACAATATTATCTACAGGCATGGTGATGTGACATAATACAAGCTACAGACGCATTTAAAAACACATACAGACAGACATCAAAGCAAAAACAAATAGTCAACTATCATAATGTCTGATCTCTATTTGAACAGAAATAAAAAGATCAAGCTAAAGCAGGACATGCAACATGATGGTAGACGAGTCATTCATGCAGGGTTCATATTGAGGATATTAACGCAGCTTTATTCTGATTAACGGGGGGGCTTACCACTAGTGGGGTTAGCTGATCTGGATCCTTGTGTATGGAAGCGAGGCAACGGACAGGTGAAAAGTAGCCAGTTACAAAAGACGCTTGATGTGACGCATGGTTACCCAGGATGCATCAGGCAAGATGTTGTTTATTCGTGCTCTAGAAACTTAAATCTACACATTTAATTCCAAAGATTGGCTTTAACTATAATTGTGGAATAAACTCCATGTTCAGCAGGATGCCAAACTGGGTTGTGAAAACATTAAATACAAAGGCGACAGAGACAAAAAGGAAGATGATAGTGGTGGCAGACCAATAGTTATCTATCTGTATCTGAGCTCCTAACATTAAGGTTGAAGCTTCAATCTATAGGGACCCTAGGAAGGTGAATTTCATGAAAACATGTCTAGTTACCATTTCACCCCCCCCAAAAAAAGAATAATATAAATATATTTTAAAAAGAATATATATATATATATATATATATATATATATATACTGTATATAAACAAAAACAAAGAAATTGTGGAGTGATATGAGACATGAAAGTTTCATAGCTGTATATAGCAGCTTAAAAATACAGCTTAGTGGCCATTATATGTAAATATATGTGCCAGCTGAATGTTGAGACAGCAGAATGAATTATCAGAATAAAGTATTTCAGAGAGCCATGTAATAGTGTTTGTTAATTTTATTAACAAACATTAACACTGCAACATATACACAATATAACACTAAAGCTTTTAGTACTAAAGCCATGGTAGATTATAAACAATACCATGCTATGGTTCTTAAAAAAAATCCATTCACACAGACAGACGTCCACACAGACACTTACGTTGGGACTGAGAGACCACTTTAGCTCTGCTTCGACCACGGCTGTCTGTAACAGTGCTGTTGGTGCTGACCGCACTCCTTGAGCTCTGCCTTCTCGTCCGCACACGACCTGTAGGTAAAAAAAACAGAGCGTGAGATGAGGTGACAAAATGCCTGAGAGGAAGGGAGAGATTTAGAGTGACTGACACAAAAATAGACAGACTGAGGTTTTAACAACAAGGGATGAGGACAAACAAAGAGATTTTCCTGATGAAAACAATCAAAATATACTGACTGAAAGGAATTACATGGCATGCTCTACTGAGAAGACTGGTGTTCAAATAAACGCAACACAGAATATTATTAGCTCTTGAGCAAACATATTTATCAAATCATACACTACCATTCAAAAGTTTGGGGGTCAATAAAATTTTCTTTTTGGAAAATGTATACTTTTGTTCATCATGGATGCATTAAATTGACCAAAAGTGACAGCAAAGACATTTATAACATTGCAAAAGATTTCAATTTCAAATAAATGCTGTTGTTTTGAAATTTCTATTCATCAAGACACCTAAAAAAATGTATAATGGTTTCCACAAAAATATTAAGCAGCACAACAGTTTTAAAAATTGATAAAAAAATAAGAAATGTTTCTTGAGAACCAGATTAACATATTAGATTTATTTCTGAGGGATCAGGTGACATTGAAGACTAGAGTAATGGCTGCCATGAAAACAGTTATTTTAAAATGCAAGAATATTTCACAATCTTTCTATTTGTACTGTATTTTTTAAAATAAATGAAGCATAAGAGAAATTCTGCAAAAAGATATTTAAAAATCTTACCAACCCTAAACTTTTGAACGGTAGTGTAGCTACTGAGATCTTGTAAACCAAAACAATAAATTGATTTTTTTTGACACAAATTTCCTGTATGAAACTGTGATTCCTGTATGGAACAGCGATTTTGTATGTTCTCTATGCTAACCTCAGAAGAAAGCATAAACTAAACCAATACCACACCTGTATACATGGTTCCCACACTTTTGGCCAATTAATTTTAACGACTGTTTTCAAGGCATACAAGTACC
Organism: Sinocyclocheilus rhinocerous; assembly: GCF_001515625.1. Classification (NCBI taxonomy): domain Eukaryota; kingdom Metazoa; phylum Chordata; class Actinopteri; order Cypriniformes; family Cyprinidae; genus Sinocyclocheilus; species Sinocyclocheilus rhinocerous. The sequence goes on from NW_015626394.1 coordinate 359,858, forward strand.
AGTGACACATAACAGATAATAGGAAGTACAAGGGACCATTTTCATCTCACTGAACTACTGTTGTTATTTATTGTCAAGAAGAGGGGGGGATATATCATGCAAACAGGTCATGCAGACCACTAGCATAGTCAGATCGCCAGGTGTACAGTTGATTATTGACAAATGGGACAAAAATCACTGCTCGAATCCCTCCGACAGCACAGAGCGTGGACATTCACACTCACACACACACACACATACATCTTACCATCTATTTTACCAGGTGCACCGTCTTTGGGGCAAAAACACAAAAATAAAAGCAGGGGAGTGCAGGGTGGAGGAGAGGAGAGGCATAAGAGGCAGAGGTTAGAGTCAGTTAAGCCCATGGAAGCGTGGAAGACAGGGATCTGCTCAGAAACAGGCTTTGCACAGAAGCACGTGGGAGCTAGTGAGTGTGACTGTGGGTAAGGAAATAAAATCTCTTTGATCATTCATAAGGAATCATGGGATTAGAAAACAGTACAGAGAAAAGATTATAAAGACAAAAGTAACAAAGAAAGTTAGTGGTCAAACGTTAAGTGGTGAGTTCTTGGACGAATACGGAACATTTCTCACAAGGACCAATTCATTATAAAGCTCCAACCTTCTCTTCTGCCCTCTGCTGAAAAACTAATATTTATAAAACCAAAAGATAATTTTTACAATTTAACAAAAGAATGTGTTACAGTGATTTTACACTGTAGTGCAAAAGGTGTGGCTTCCTGCTTTAATAAGATGACAAAAAGAGCAATTTGATCAATGAAAATGTAGCTCAATAAAAAAAAAAAAAAGAAATTATAAGCAATACTTAGCCAAGAAATTACAAAAGACATGTTGAATAATTAATTTTATTATTATTAATAATACTACTATTCCAGGAAGTAATATCTAAGTTACTCTAAACACAGTCTTAGCCAATCAGAATTTAAAGTCATAACAATCCGTTTTATTAAAATATTATTCTCGCTTTTAAAATAACTAGACTAAACTTTCATTTAAAAAAAAAAAAACCCTTATGGGATGATAAATCTGTGGCACACACTCGTCGTTTGTTCCTCATCACAGAGCAGCTTAATAGCATCTATGGTGCCCATCAGTTTTATTAATGGGCCGCTGCAGCCATAAAAGCCACTGATTTTTATGGCTATTTTATTAAAATTCCTAATTAAGGATGAAAGAGGAGAAAAGATGGATAGAGTGTGATGGGGTCTCACCCAGGGAGGCGTAGGAGCCTGGAGGCAGAGCTGCAGCAGAGCTGAAGGGAGATGGGGAGGTTGCACTGGACATGCGAGATTTGGCACTGGAGGCGGCATTCACGTCTATGTCGCTGCGGGAACGCTGGAGGGCACCAGGGGTTGAGGACACCCTAGAGCCGATCACTTTACCTGAGAAAACGTTACACAGACAAGAGTTACAGACATGGCAAAATGGCATGCTTGTATACATCAGTGCTAAGCATCCGTAAAAAAGTGTTGCTTCACTTACTTCTTGTAACAGGGCCTCCAATGACACTCTTCACTGACAGCGGTCGACTGCAAGAATGTAATTAAAAAGATTTTAGCAACAGCAGTACAATAAGAATAGAGTGAATAAAATGGCAATGAAATTAATCAGTAATTTTTATTTAGAAAGCAAATGTTTATAATGTGTGAATAGTGTTTGCTGCTTTTGATAGCGGATTGTGATCATTAGAGCTGTCACTCATCACACTGATGCTAACACAACATGATCTTACAGAACAACAAGGAGACAATGTAACAGATGCTGCAGTCTAATATTGAAGATGAGATAACTGCTTCATGCTCAGCATGCTAGGAAGCACAATCAACAATCTGTCATCAACCAGCTGGCAAATATTTCACCAGCTTCAACAGGGACAGCCATAACTCACAGTTTTTCATAGGTGGGATAGCAACCACCACAGAGCCAGCAGTATTATTTAAAATCACTGAACTACATAGTTATACATTACCATTCAAAAGTTTGGGTTCAGTAAGACCAGAAGAGTCAGAAAGACTCTTTTGCTGACCAAGGCTGAATTTATTTAATCTAAAATGCATTAAAAGACTTTATAAAAGAAATATAAAAGACCAGTTATATTGTCAAATACCATTAAAATGTAAAAATAACTGTTTTCTATTTTAATATATATGAATATGTACTTTATTCTTGTGAGGGCAAAGCTGAATTTTCAGCAGCCATTACTCCATTCTTCAGTGTCACATGGTCCTTCAGAAATCATTCTAATATACTGATTTGATGTTTAAAAAACATTTATTATCAATTTTGAAAACAGTTGCGCTACTAAATATTTTTGTGGAAAATGTGATACATTTTTTCAGGATTATTTGATGAATAGAAAGTTCAAAAGAACTGCATTTATTTAAAATAAAAAAAATAAAAAAATAAAAAAACCTTAACCCAAACTATTGAACAGTAGTGTAAAGTATATATAGCTATATGTGAAAATATAGTCAAAACAGCAATGCAGATACAATGTTTGCTTTTGTATTAACTATTTTGTAAAGATGTACCAATTCATGTATGGTGGTAGTGAAATGTGTGCATATCTCACTTGAGGCTCTCCTGTGAGCTTGAGGAGGAGCGGTCAGACTGCGGTAGAGACACTATGCTGTCAGAACTCTTGAGGTGAGATTGGAGGGCTTTCTGATAGGTCGACTCCAATGCCTGAAACAGGTGCTCTGCCTCTCGACTGTAATGGCCATGGAATCCCCAGTAACACCTACAAAACAAATGAACATCCTCTTAAAAAAAAAACATGGAAATTATGAAGACTAATACAAACGTTAAATGCATTATCAAATCAAATAATACATAAATTAACATTTCAAAGTACTGGTTATGCAACATCTAACCAAACAAAACAAAAAGGCAAACTGACTTACTTTCTGGCCACAGATCTGGCCTCTGAGTCAGCGTCATGGATCCCCTTCTTGATGGTCTCAGTGAGAACCGCCACATGCCTGGGGTAGTAGGGAAACATGATGAATACTTCTGTTTCTTACAGTCTGCAGAATCAACAGTGAATTCACTCTGTCTCCTTTGAAACTTTCTGGACCAGACGCCAGACCTTTTTCCCAGTTCTCCAAAGGCGGCACAGTGGGAAAGAGAGGATAAGGGGAGTCCAGACCTCCTTATAAAAGAGCTCTTGGCTATATTGCCATGGAAACAGCTGGGATGCATGGTTGCCACACATCCCTGGCTCATCAATTCAACCCGCAAAAAGAATCATCAGTTGCCCGTTCAGCCGAGCTTTGATAAGTAACACGTTTTCACCAGTTAAATGTCACAAAAACAGGAAAGGGAGGGTGTGATAGTTTGTCCTCAGAAGGAATAAACACAAACTCATGCACATACTAAATTATATGAGATGCATCCTGAGCAAAAAGCACTTCACAACAACTAATAACTTCATTCTCAATACAACATCAATCATTTTCCACTCACCTCTCTAGAGTGTGTGTCTGCCATTCTTGCAATAACAGGTCTAAAAACTCATAACACCGTCTGATGGGGTGAAAGTGAAAAAGTATTTGTATTAGAAGACAATGCTTTTCTAATTTATACTCTGCAAAAAAAAAAGATTTGCAAACAGTTTTCTCAGGAAGCTATAGTTTACCTTCGAACAGCCACAGATTTAGAAGTGCAGTTGCTGGTGATGATCGGGATAAGGCGTGGGAAGTGTGTTTGCTGAGAAAGACAAAAAAAAAAAAAATTACAAATCTTGGTGCTAGAATATTAAACAAAGAAATAAAATATAGAATAGCATACAGTGGTGTGAAAAAGTTTTTGCCCCTTCCTGTTTTTTTAATTGTTTGCATATTTGTCACACTTAAAAGATTCAGATCATCAAACAAATTTTAATATTACACAAAGATAACCTGAGTAAATACAAACTGCAGTTTTGAAATTATGATTTCATTTATTAAGGGAAAAAAGCTGTCCAAACCTGCCTGGCACTACGTGAAAAAGTAATTGCCCCCTAAATATAATAACTGGTTGTGCCACCCTTTGAAGCAACAACTGCAATCAAGCATTTGCGATAAATGGCAATGAGTCTTTCACAGGAATTTTGGCCCACTCTTCTTTGCAGAATTGTTTTAATTCAGCCACATTGGAGGGTTTTCGAGCATGAATGGACTGTTTAAGGTCATGCCACAGCATCTCAATCGGATTTAAGTCTGGACTTTGACTTGGCCACTCCAAAACCTTAATTTTGTTTTTCTTGAGCCATTCAAAGGTGGACTTGCTGGTGTGTTTTGGATCATTGTCCTGCTGCATAAACCAAGTGCACTTGAGCTTGAGGTCACAAACTGACGGCCGGACATTCTCCTTCAGGATTTTCTGATAGAGAGCAGAATTCATGGTTCCATCAATTATGGCAAGTCATCCAGGTCCTGAAGCTGCAAAGCAGCCCCAGACCATCACACTACCACCACCATGTTTGACTGTTGGTATGATGTTCTTTTTATGAAATGCTGTGTTGGTTTTACGCCAGATGTAACGGGACACACACCTTCCAAAAAGTTCAACTTTTGTCTCATCAGTCCACAGAATATTTGCCCAAAAGTCTTGGGGATAAACAAGATATTTTTTGGCAAATGTGAGACAAGCCTTTGTGTTCTTTTTGGTCAGCAATGGCTTTTGCCTTGGAACTCTCCCATGGATGCCGTTTTTGCCCAGTCTCTTTCTTATTGTTGAATCATGAACACTGACCTTAATTGAGGCAAGTGAGGCCTGCAGTTCTTTAGATATTGTTCTGGGTATTTTTATGACCTCCTGGATGAGTCGTCGTTGCGCTCTTGGAGTAATTTTGGTAGGCTGGCCACTCCTGGGAAGGTTCACCACTGTTCCAAGCTTTCTCCATTTGTGGATAATGGCTCTGACCGTGGTTCGCTGGAGTCCCAAAGCCTTAGAAATGGCTTCATAACCCTTTCCAGGCTGATACATGTCAACTATTTTGTTTCTCATCTGTTCTTGAATTTCTTTAGATCGCGGCATGATGTGTTGCTCTTTAAGCATGCTTCACTTTGTCAGACAGGTTCTATTTAAGTGATTTCTTGATTCAACAGGTCTGGCAGTAATCAGGCCTGCGTGTGGCTAGTGAAATTTAACTCAGCTTTCTAAAATAATGTGGTTAATCACAGTTCTTTCATGATTTAAGAGGAGGGGCAAATAATTTTTCACGTAGGGCCAGGTAGGTTTGGACAGCTTTTTTCCCTTAATAAATGAAATTATCATTTAAAAACTGCATTTTGTATTTACTTGCATTATCTTTGCGTAATATTAAAATTGGTTTGATGATCTGAATCTTTTAAGTGTGACAAATATGCAAAAAATTAAAAAAAACAGGAAGGGGGCAAAAACCTTTTCCTCTTTAAGCATGCTGCACTTTGGGAGACAGGTTGTATTTAAGTGATTTCTTGATTCAACAGGTCTGGCAGTAATCAGGCCTGCGTGTGGCTAGTGAAATTTAACTCAGCTTTCTAAAATGATGTGGTTAATCATAGTTCTTTCATGATTTAAGAGGAGGGGCAATTACTTTTTCACGTAGGGCCAGGTAGGTTTGGACAGCTTTTTTCCCTTAATAAATGAAATTATCATTTAAAAACTGCATTTTGTATTTACTTGCATTATCTTTGCGTAATATTAAAATTGGTTTGATGATCTGAATCTTTTAAGTGTGACAAATATGCAAAAAATTAAAAAAACAGCAAGGGGACAAAAACCTTTTCACGGCACTGTATATATCTGTGTTCAAAATTTTGGGGTTGGTAAGATTGTGTTTTTGAAAGAAGTCTCTTATGCTCACCAAGGCTGCATTTATTTGATCCAAAATACACTAAAAACAGTATTATTGTGAAGTATTATTACAATTTATAAAAACTGTTTTCTATTTGAATGTATTATAAAATGTAATTTATTTCTGTGATGGCAAAGCTGACTTTTCTCCAGTCTTCAGTGCAACATTCAGAAATCATTCTAATATCCTGATTTGGTGTTAAGTAACATCTCTTCAAATTATTATTTTTATCAATGTTGAAAACAGCTGTGCTGCATTTTTGGGTAAATCAAGATACTATTTTTTTCAGAATTTTTTGATGAGTAGAACTTTCAAACGAGCAGAATTTATTTGAAATGGGAAAACTTTTGTAACATTATAAATGTCTTTACTGACACATTTGATAAAAATAAAAATATCACAAAAACGCAATGCTGAAGCCTCTGAAAGGGTCATTAAATACATAGTGAGGAACATGTCCTACCTAGCCCTTTAAAGTGGAAATGAAGCAGTCAGTCAAGTTTACATTATTTAGTAAAGTGATTTCCACTTTGATTAAAAAATATATAACAAACATGATTAATGTAACCATTTTAAAGAAAAAAGGTTGTTTTGTTATAGCTTTTAGAGCAAGGGCGCCGCCATCTTGCAGTACCACCGCGTGTGACGTCACGGGGTTGGTTCGCTCCGATGGCCAGTGAAGTAATAGAAGCATTTCTTTACATTTTGAACACACGCTTGTTTTGAAATGGAGGAAGATTACATTGAAAGCACTGTTAAGTCCATAATAAGTGCAATTGCCTATGCATTTGAGCCGATACGGCGATGGGACCGAGCAGTATTAGGGGTTGAAGAAACCGCACCGGTAAAGTGCGGATTCGGAAACAATACTCGTTTACGTGGATACTCCTCAAGACTGTCATTCCGACGTGCTTTGTGTGCATTTGCTGATGAAGGCGCGAAAGAAAGCTCAATTTGGTAGCCTACTCACGTGCTGTCCGAGCCGAGCTGTGGCTTTGTGTGTGTGTGCGGCGCCGCCGGCGCGAACAGAAATGATCTATCACAACGCCTGAGTACCGCATTTAAATCTCTTTCAGAAAAGGTCTATCACAGCGTGTAAATACCGCACTGAAATCTATTCCGTGCTGTCTCACGCTTGAATGGCTTAAACACTTTAATATTTAAACTGACAAGGCTTACATGAGAATGATAAACTTTATTGAGGAAGCAGCACTGAAGCAGCACTGGTCCGATTGTTCAGATAACGTTAGGTGATTAGTTAAACACTACGTCCTGTTAACAGCAGGAAAGCTAATTGTATTCGCAGGTGAACATAAAATATGATACATACAACTGGTGAACCAGTCAATGTAATGCATATGTCTTAATGGTCTGACATAACAATAAAATGCGACATGAATGATGAAGCGTTGTCTGGTGACATAACCTTGCGCCTGGAATTATGAAAACACTGTTTGGGATACCACGATCAAAACTTAGCATATGGACAGTTTGATGTTGAATATTCATCCAAATTATGGTGAAAACCAAATTATTTGTGTGTTAAAATAACATTTGTGTGTTCAAAATGTAAAGAAATGCTTCTATTACTTCACTGGCCATCGGAGCGAACCAACCCCGTGACGTCACACGCGGTGGTACTGCAAGATGGCGGCGCCCTTGCTCTAAAAGCTATAACAAAACATCCTTTTTTCTTTAAAATGGTTACATTAATCATGTTTGTTATATATTTTTTAATCAAAGTGGAAATCACTTTACTAAATAATGTTAACTTAACTGACTGCTTCACTTCCACTTTAAACTTACATTTTGACCTAACTATTCAGGGGAACAGACACAGTCTTTATAGATTGGACAGCGCAAGTACTTCTATCATTTAACCGGGTAGAACAAAAGTCATCATGGCAGTTATTTGAGATTTGACTTACTAGTCATATGG
>NW_015626394.1:368761-369146 GCF_001515625.1 Sinocyclocheilus rhinocerous
GATGTATTGTGTTGTTTTCTGAGCAACATGCCAATATCAAAACTGAGTTACTTCATATAAGGAGCACTATGTGTGAAGTTGCTGCCTAAGTAGAGCATCCCAATTCAGTCATTTATGACGTTCCAAATAAAGCAAGTTCTACCTTAGAAGGTAGCTGCCTGTGTAGACAGTAGACAGCGAGGCAGTTTTTGGAACAGAGTTATTGTCACTCTTTTTTATTTATGTATTTATTTATTTTTTATAGAGGCTACTTAACGCACTAATACATGTGAAAAGAAGAGAAAAAAGTAAAATGTAGAGCTTTTTTTTTTTTTAATTGTCTTTTCATCAGAACTCACTCGCAAGATGAGTCGAATGGCTGCCACTCCGGATGGGGCTATAACTT